>NC_064629.1:797666369-797969399 GCF_023864275.1 Schistocerca cancellata
ATACTCTTTGCCTTCCTGATAACATTTCTAAGCACCTTACAATACTATTTGTAATGGGCTACTGTAGCTTGATTGTGACTACTTCTAACATTGTGATGTAATTCCCATTTTGTTCTACATGATATCCTTATCCCACTAGTCAATACCGGGCTGCCTTTTACTGCTAGTAAAATGAATGTTCTAATGGAAAGCAACTCTCAAAGAGCATGAGAAACATGTTAAGGAAAGCATTGTGTTTATCATCTAAGTTATCAGCACTGTAGACATCCTACCACTCTTGTTCTTTGACGAGGTTTAAAAAACTCGCTATTGCTGTTGGATTAACTTTCTGAAATAGTTTGTGATTACATGTGACATTTGCTTGAGTGCAGAAATCTTTTAGTGTTAAAATTTGTGCATCATGGTCTGATTCACCCTTCTACTAACAGAATGCCCATCTAGAAATGAAGAATAAATAAAAATATTGTCAATGGCTGTGCTACTATCCCCCTGCACCTTAGTTGGAGAAAATAGTCTGCATCAGATCGTATGAATTTAGGAGATCTATCAACATCCTTTTTCTTCCACAATCATATACAAAATTAATATTGAAATCACAACATATCACTAATTTCTGGTGCTTGCTAAAAGGTTCATTTCATTTAAAATCACCCAAATTAAAGAAATCTCGTTGTCATCATGTCACAGGTATTTGTGAAAATTTGATGTAAGAAAATATATAAATAGAAAGTGATAAAATAATTTTTTTTAGATCAAAGCTTAAGTCAGGGGGGCCATTTCGAAGTGTCTGGCATTTTCTCCATCTCGTGTCAGTACAAATGGTAGGTTGAAAGTTTTTAACTACTATAACTCCCTTATTTATAAATTGATTTTATTCAATTTGGTGTCATTAGAAAGATAAAAGGACCAACTATATCACTAAACTATAAAAATGCTGCAACTGTGCATATAAATATGTGCAAATCTGTAATTAAAGCCACTTTTCAAAAAAAAAAAAAAATTTTTACAAACTTCATGAATTTTTTTCATTAAAATCACAAGTTTCACCATTTTAAATTTTGTCTCAAAGAATTCCTGTTGTCATACATTTCAACATTAAAAAAATAAGAAGGGCGTTTATTCTGTTTAATCATTTAAAAGAGAAAGAATATAAATAATAATATACACGTTTCATTTTGTGACTCCCATCTTTGTCATGAGTAGTTACAAAAAAAAAAATTCCATTCTGCAGTTACTCCATGATCTTGCTTGTGATGGCACAAATTTGAACAGTTCTTTAAGTTTTTATATTGTGCAGAACTGCCATCACTGAAGTACATAACACGTTGGGTGTGTGGTAATTGTTCCAATACATAAGTGAGAGCAGTCTTCTGGAATACATAGAATGTGTTAGTATCATTCTGCAAACAGTCACTTATACAACACAATTACATTGACTTAATGCAATCATCTGTTTTTAAAGTACACCACAAAAGGATGAAGGGTGACTTGAATGTTCTGCCAGTAAAATCCTTGTGCAGCATCCTGAAGCAAACAAGTATAGTTCTCTGCAAAATCCACTATGATGATGCATGTAGTATCAGAGAGGGTTTCTTTGCTTGATTTGAAGTAGTGACTCTGATATTTTGATACATATGATGTGTTAAGTTTTGAAGTTTTTGCATGAGATACTCAACAAATTCATTGGTTGTCTTCATTAATGTCTCGTGTAGGTCGATCAGTTTGCATCCATTGTTTGAATACAACATTTTTATAATCTTGTAAGGACTCCAGCTCCATTAAAACATTCCACAGTTCATATTCGTCAGGACACCAAGAACAGCAATGCAGCATGCACTGCTCATTTCCCAGATTGCACACAAGTTTCTGTAGAAGTTCAGTGTACGATTCTTTGAAATGTGCAGCCTGCATTAACAGTTTTACATTTTGGTGTTACATGCATACACATACAGTTATGCAGTCCACAACTGTTTACAGTAACACATTCTTTTGTCCTAAGTTCACAAAATTTAGTAAAGCCAATTTTATCTTCAGGGTATTTTTCTCTGAAAGCTAAGTATACATCTTTCAGATTATGCATACTTAGTCTTTTTGTCTTATACACTCTTTTGCCATTTTCTGAAGGGACAGAAATGTGACATATATCATCTTCACAGTAAAAATTCTGGACACGTTTTTTCACATCCATACCTATTCTGTTTCCCACTTTATAACTCCCTTTTGACAAAATACCATCTTCTTTTAGCAATACCCTAGATTTCTTTACCATGTATTCGGTAGTGTTAAAAAACATTTGGATTTTTTCTGTACTCCATGAAGCTGGTGCTAAGGTAAGTATTTGTAGTTTTTCTTTAACAGAACTTCTGCTGAATTTCTCTTTAAGTTTTTGCATTAAAATATTACTCGGTACATTCAGCACTGCCCGTTTCTTCAGACACATTTTTCACTGCAACATGTAGCACTTCTGATGCTGTTTGCTGGATTTTTAAAGCTAAGTGACGAGACTTGGATCGAATGTATTCTGGACACCTGTCTGGTGCTCTCTTGGTAACCTTAAATGGTGAAATTTCAAGTAATTCACAACTTTCATTAAGTTTTTGAAGAGCTGTAGATGGATCTGGTGTATATTCTTGATCTTCGACTTCACATTCATCCATCCCTGGAAGGTCATCCCCCATAGGAGATAAAATGTCCTTACGGCATGTTATGCACAGCTTGGTACCTGGGATAAGTCCAAGGGTTTTATATTTCCTTTCCATGGTTAAAGAAATAGGTTTCAAAGATTTCTTAGCAGTCTTTTCATCATCTTTCTTAAAAGGGTCACAACAAATTATTTGTCTGTCTTCAAATGTTCCCAAATAGAGCCTTTCGTGAGAACACTCTCTCTCAATATTTTCACAGGTGCTTCTTAGCTTCAATAATTCAATATCAGCTTGATTCAAGCTTGATATATTTTATTTTTATTTATTTATTTATTTATTTATTTATATATTGTTCTGTGGGACCAAATTAAGAAGTCTCCATGGTCATGGAACGAGTCGATACATGAAATTATAACACGATAGTAGAAACAGATAAAATGAAATATAAGAAACATATTCAGGCGACAATTCGTAAGTTTAAATAAAGAAAATCAACAATGTAACATTTAGCTACAAAATAGCAGGTCAGCAACTGGAAGCAGTTAATACCATAAATTATCTGGGAGTACGCATTAGGAGTGATTTAAAATGGAATGACCATATAATGTTGATCATCGGTAAAGCAGATGCCAGACTGAGATTCGTTGGAAGAATCCTAAGGAAATGCAATCCGAAAACAAAGAAAGTAGGTTACAGTACGCTTGTTCGCCCACTGCTTGAATACTGCTCAGCAGTGTGGGATCCGTACAAGATAGGGTTGATACAAGACATAGAGAAGATCCAACGGAGAGCAGCGCGCTTCGTTACAGGATCATTTAGTAATCGCGAAAGCGTTACGGAGATGATAGATAAACTCCAGTGGAAGACTCTGCAGGAGAGACGCTCAGTAGCTCGGTACGGGCTTTTGTCAAAGTTTCGAGAACATACTCTTCACCGAAGAGTCAAGCAGTATATTGCTCCCTCCAACGTATATCTCGCGAAGAGACCATGAGGATAAAATCAGAGAGATTAGAGCCCACACAGAGGCATACCGACAATCCTTCTTTCCACGAACAATACGAGACTGGAATAGAAGGGAGAACCGATAGAGGTACTGAAGGTACCCTCCGCCACACACCGTCAGGTGGCTTGCGGAGTATGGATGTAGATGTAGAATTTGCTTAATGTTTCAGCTCTTCCAGGAGCTCCTCGATGGAATAGGAGGAGTGAGCCATGAGGAAACTCTTCAGTTTAGACTTAAGTGTTTGGGCTACTGCTGAGATTTTTGAGGTCTTGTGGTAGCTTATTGAAAATGGATACAGCAGAATACTGCACTGCCTTTCTGCACAAGTCAAGGAAGTGCATTCCACATCCAGATTGGATTTCTGCCTAGTATTAACTGAGTGAAAGCTGCTAACTCTTGGGAATAAGCTAATATTGCTAACAACAAACGACATTAAAGAAAATATATACTGTGAGGACAATGTCAGAATTTCCAGACTATTGAATAGGGGTCGACAAGAGGTTCTCGAACTTACACCACACATAGCTCAAATAGCCCGTTTTTGAGCCAAAAATACCCTTTTTGAATCGGAAGAATTACCCCAAAAAATAATACCATATGACATAAGCGTATGAAAATATGCGAAGTAGACTACTTTTCGTGTTGAACTGTCACTTATTTCAGATACTGTTCTAATGGTAAATAAAGCAGCATTTAGTTTCTGAACAAGATCCTGAACATGGGCTTTCCACAACAGCTTACTCTATATCTGAACACCCAGGAACTTGAACTGTTCTGTCTCACTTATAAATATGCCCATTCTGTCTGATCAAAATATTGGTTCTTGTTGAATTGTGAATTAGAAACTGTAAAAACTGAGTCTTACTGTGATTTAGCATCAAATTATTTTCCACAAGTCATGAACTTATTTCATGAACTACATTATTTGATACTGTTTCAATATTACACAAAAGATCCTTCACTACCAAGCTGGTGTCATCAGCAAACAGAAATATTTTTGAATCACCTGTAATACAAGAAGGCATATCATTTATATAAATAAGAAACAGCAGTGGCCCCAGCACCGACCCTTGGGGAATGCCCCACTTAACAGTGCCCCATTGGGACTGAACATCACTACCACTCTCAATATTGCGGAGAATTACATTCTGCTTTCTGTATTTAAAGTAAGAGGCGAACCAATTGTAAGCTACTCCCCTTACTCCATAATGGTCCAACTTCTGCAGTAATATATTGTGATCAACACAGTCATAAGCCTTCGTTACATCAACGAAAACACTAGTGTTCACAACCTTTCATTTAATCCATCCAAAACATCACAGAGAAAAGAGAATATAGCATTTTCAGTTGTTAAACCATTTCTAAAACCAAACTGTACTTTTGACAGCAAATTTGTGAATTTTAATGCTCCAGTAACCTTGCATATACAACCCTCTCGATAACTTAAGCAAACACCGATGGCATAGAAATAGGTCTATAATTGTCAACATTATTCCTGTCTCCCTTTTTATAAAGTGGCTTCACTACCAAGTACTTTAATCAGTCAGGAAACCGACCACTCCTAAAGGAAAAGTTACAGATATGGCTAAGTACTGGGCTAACATACATAGAACAATACTTCAGTATTCTGCTAGATACCCCATTATATCCATGAGAGTTCTTGGTCTTTAGTGATTTAATTATTAACTCAATCTCCCTCTTGTCAGTATCATGGAGGAACATTTCAGGTAAGTCTCTGAACACTTTTTTCTACGAGCGCTATATGATTCCCTGTTGGGACTAGGTTTCTATTTAGTTCACCTGCTATATTCAGAAAGTGATTATTAAATACTGTACATATATGCGACTTGCCAGTAACATGAACATTACCACTACGCACTAATTCTATATCCTCGACCTGTCTCTGCAGACCAGCCACTTTCTTTATGACTGACCATATGGTTTTAATTTTATCCTGAGGCTTAGCTATTCTATCTGCATACCACATTCTTTTTGCCTTCCTAATAACATTTTTAAGCACCTTACAATACTGTTTGTAATGGGCTGCTGCATTTAGATTTTGACTGTTTCTAACGTTTTGATATAATTGCCACTTTGTTCTACAAGATATTCTTATCCCTCTAGTCAGCCACCTAGGCTGCCTGTTTGTGCTAGTACCCTGTTTTGAACATTCTAACGGAAAGCAACTTTCAAAGAGCACGAGAAAAGAAAGCATTATATTTATTGCCTACTGTATCAGCACTATAAACATCTTGCCACTCTTGTTCCTTGATAAGGTTTACGAAGGTCTCTACAGCAACTGGATCAGCTTTCCTAAACAGCTGATGACTATATTTAACACGTGTTACAGCACAAAAATCTTTTAGAGTTAAAATTTGTGCATCATGATCTGAAAGGCCATTCACCTTTTTGCTAACAGAATGCCCTTCTAGTAATGAGGAATGAACAAAAATGTTGTCTATGGTTGTTCTACTGTACCCTTGCACTCTCATTGGAAAGAATACGGTTTGCGTAAGATTATATGAATTAAGGTGGTCTACCAGCATCCTTTTCCTTGCACAATCACTTATACAATTAATATTGAAGTCACCACATATAACTAACTTTTTGTATTTCCTATAAAGTGAACCAAGAACCTCCTCGAGCTTTAGCAAAAATGTTGTGAAATCTGAGTCCGGGGATGTATAAATAACAACAGTTAGAAGTTTAGCTCCACTAAATTTAACAACACCTGCACAACATTCAAACACCTTTTCAGTGCAGTGCTTTGAAACATCAATTGACTCAAATGGGATATCGTTTTTCACATACATGGCTACTCCCCCACACCGCAAAGAGCTCCTAGAAAAGCTGCCAGCCAACCTGTATCCTGGTAAAAGAACCCTCTGAATTATCTTCTTCTTTAATAAGTGTTCAGATATACCAATAATTTCAGAGTCAACATCTATAAGCAGTTCACTAACTTTATCTCTAATACCTTGTATATTTTGATGAAATATACTAATTCCCTCATTAATCGGATACCTAAGCTTTGTCGAAAGTGGTTCCTTTGTTAGCGAGACTTCCCTTAAGCAGGAATACCTATCAGCTGACTTCAATCTAAAAACGGCACAGCTCTAACACCCACTACTACAGGAATTTTCCCATGAGTGATCCCACCACCCCCACCTATGCTGTCACCTATAAGCATTGCCAACCTCCCCTTTCCAAACCATGGCTAGTGAAACCCATCCCGCTGATAGACTCAGACACCACTGAAATGTGACCCATGCCTTCTGTCATCAGTCCACCCCCAAGGGTCATTCCATGTCAAGTCACCCAGGCCTTGACACCAACCATGTCAGATTTTGATGAAACTTGGTACAATTACTTCTTTTATCATCCTGAAAGCACTTGTAAAAAATTTTTGCTCTATCTCTTATAGTTTTTTATATAAATTTTTAAAGTTTTTAGATTTGGCGTTGTTTCGGCAGTCGGAAATCGTAACTTAAATGTGTCCACACAACTAAAAAAATTTGTATATTAAAGAATACTCAAGATATCAGTATGAAATTTTGTAATAAGTTTGTGTATTATATCTAAATGTTAAAAAAATTACTGTAAAGATATATTAAAATCTTCCAAATGAAAAAAAGCTAACAGATGTTTAGTTTTACAAAAACTGCAATATCTAGAGTCTCGGGCCTGATAGAAAGCTCAAATTTGTTTTAAAATACTCTTAATTGTATAGGCTATTAGATAAAAGAAAAATTATGTGTGTTTTTTAACCTGTTTAATAGTTATCTAATTTTTAAAATAATATTAATTATATTTTAAAAATAAAAGTACCAAGTGACTTAGACACCAAAAATAAGTTTTTGTCTTCTTGGAGTAACAATGTATGCTTGGATTTTGTTTTGTTACTCCTGTGTTTTGAAGTAAAAAATTATTACAGTGTTAAATAGTGCTTGGATAGTATTTTATTAAGTTTATTCGAACTTTCAGTAAGTACTGTTACTTAGTTTACAGAGATTCTTTTCCAATATCCTATAAAAGTAACCAGAACAGTAATCAGACCAAAAGTGAAATCAGTATGTCAGATATTTAAACCTGTAGCGTAGGGTTATTTAAAAAAATCTGACTGTTTCCAAACAACCTACACACCTTCAAAAAAGTTACAACCGGTATCTGAATTGAGTGAGGAAGTAAAAGATTTGATCCACTTACGATCTGGAATTAATCTGTGTGAATTTAAGAATATGTGCTCACACCTCAGCTACTACTTTTTAAATGTTTTTGAAAAGTATCAAACATGTGTAGACCCACTAAAAAACACAAAAAGCTCATCAAAAAATCGTTGAGAAGTGTAGGCTTGGATCTTTCTAAACAATTACCGACAAAAAATATTAGCATAAAACCTGGAAAAAAGCTTTGCTCAACATGCCGTAACTTTTGTGAGGAAAAATTAAGAGTTGAAGTCAATGAAAGTGAAACAGATGATGAAGTCATGGTTGAATTAGAATCATTGGAATCCAGAAATGAATCCATCGTACAAACAAACATTGCTCTTGATAATTTAGGTTTAACACCGATAAAGCTTCATGGCTTGTCAGAAGTAAAGGGTCTTATTTTAAAAGGAAGGTTAGCATTATTGAAAAGACTGCAAAAAAAGGCAGTTTCAAAAGAGTTAAAATATGATGCACCAAGTTCTGATGATAATGAAGAAGATACAAGTGGGGTTGAGAAAGCAAAGTATTTTGATGTAATGATTTCTCTTATGAAAGAGAAGATTTCATCTGTTGGGAGGTCTAGAAAAATCCAGATTCTGACCTTGGCTCCAGATTCTTGGAGTCGAAATAAAGTGATGAAAGAATTTAATGTAAGTGAGTACATGGTGCGACAAGCTAGGAAGCTAAAATCTGAAAAGGGTATTTTGGAAACTCCTGGTCCAAAAAAAGGTAAAACTCATTCTGAAAATACAGTAAGACTAGTAACAGATTTTTATGAAAAGGATGAAAGTTCAAGAGTGCTACTTGGAACAAAAGACAAAGTAAGTGTTCAAAAAAATGTGTACATGCAAAAAAGACTCATTTTGTGTAACTTGAGAAAACTCTATTATTCTTTCAAATGGAGAATCCCGAGGTAGAAGTAGGATTTTCAAAATTTTGTTTCTTGAGACCTAAATGGTGTATCCTTGCTGGTGCTGCAGGCACACACACTGTATGTGTATGCAGTATCCACCAGAATGTTAAACTATTACTGGATGCTGTGAAAATTGAAGAATCTTATAAAGACCTAATTAAGATGCTTGTGTGCATCACTGAAAACCAAAACTGCATGCTACATCTTTGTGACAGCTGTCCTGCAAATACTGCACTAACTGAGTACTTAACTGAAAAACCAAGTGAAGATTATGATTTAGAAGAAGAAATTGTAATCAGTCAGTGGGTTAACACAGACGGCAGAAACGATCAAACAGTCTATCAGTGTTGAAGACTACATTTCTTTATTGGTTAGGTCATTGAAAAAGCTCACCGCGCATTTGTTTATAGCAAAATCCCAATCAGCAGCCTTTAAAAGATTGAAAGAAGACCCACCACCCAAAACAGCAATTATTGTGATGGATTTCAGTGAAAATTATTCCTTTGTTATACAAAATGAGATCCAAAGTTACCTCTGGAATAGAGGGGGTTGTACTCTACACCCAATTGGAGTTTTTCTAAGAAATGAGGAAAACAATGTTTTTGTTGCCAACCACTGTTTTATTAGTGATGACCAAGAACATGACACTGGTTTTGTTAACTTTGTACAAAAAGAAATTACAAAGTGGCTGTCATTACATCATAATGACATTGACTCAGTTCACTACTTTACAGATGGTTGTGCTGGGCAGTACATAAATAGAAACAGTTTTAAAAATTTGACCTAACACTTGAGAGACTTTAATTTGAAGGCCCAACACTCTTTCTTTGCAACAAGTCATGGGAAGTCAATTTGTGAGGGCCTAGGAAGAACTATTAAAAGAATTTTAAGGAAAGCCAGTCTACAGCTTTCAGATGAAGAACAAATAATGACCGCAATCGATGTGTACAAGTTTTGTGAAACAAATATTGAAAACATTCATTTTCACTTTATTGACAAAAAGAAGCTGATTTGCTACAGTTAAAACTAGAAAAATGTTTTTCAGCAACCCGAACCATTCCTGGAGCAAGAAGTTTTCATAACTTCAAACCACTTCCAACAAACAACCTTGAAATTAGGACTACAGATACTGTAAAACCCTCCTTAGTCTTTTCTTTCCATTCTTCTTCTGATTGGGTTCGTGTTGAACCATCCATAAATAGCTATGTGGCTGCAAATTATGATGGTAACTGGTATTTTGGACTGGTAAAAACAATATTCAATGATGAAGAAGATGCAGATATTCTATTTCTACATCCTTCGGGACCAGCTGCATCATTTTATTGGCCTGAAAGAGAAGATTCTTGCATAGTGCCTTTGGAGAACATAGTCTGTGTAGTAGACGCACCTCAATCAAGTAGCACTGGAAGAATGTATTTCTTCAAAAAAGACTGTATCAAAAGAACTGAAAGCTCTTGGATGAAGTGGAAAAACAGTTTGAATCAGCATTAATATTTATTAAAAAGACAAAATTACTCAAATTCAATGTTTCAAGCAATCAGTTGGGTTATACATAAGTGTCGTAAGTACACTATCTTTGTACATAATTCTAATGTAATCTACTATAATTAATAAACATGTTAAAAAGCCATCATTATTTTTGTTTTATCAAGTAGCCTATATGTTTAAGAGTAAAATAAAACAAATTTGAGCATTCTATCAGGTCTGAGACTCTAGATATTGCAATTCTTATAAAACAAAACATCCGTTAAAAAAACATACATATATATTTTTTCATAGAAAATATTAATATATTTTAATAGTATCATTTTTATCTTCAAATATGTATAATAAATAAACTGGCTGCAAAAATTCATGATGTTATCTAAAAGAGTTTTTAAGATAAGCAATTTTAAAGTTTTGAATACAAATTAAATTTACCATTTCCGAAGGTTCGGAAAACGCTAAACATAAAAACTTAAAAAATTTATTTAAAAAAAACTATAAGAGATACAGCAAAAAAAAATTGCAGGTGTTGTCAGGATGGTATTAGAACCATTTGAGCCAAATTTCATGAACATCTAAGGAGGTGGGTGTAAAATTTATTTTTTATTGGGTGATTTGATATGGAATGACCTCAAAGTCTCATGTTCTTACACCTGACGGCTGTATTAAGATGAGGCCGATTGTAATGTTGAAACAGTTTCACAAAATGCACATTCGTGTTGCCAGTCGGAGTGGCTATCTTTTCCAGGTCACCATCTATGTCATACTCCCCAACCCTATCAATACTATTACCAGCCCCACCCACAATCACTACCTGATCCTCTTTAGTAAAATCCCTACATAACCCCCCTATGTTAAGTCACCTGAGCCAATCCTGCATTAGGCTTCACAATGCTGGTGACCTGGTACTCACTCCCCAACATTTCCTGCAACTGCTGGCCTACACCTTCACCACGAGAACTACCTAACAGCAGAACCTTCTTCTTTCTCTTAGACTTTGTAACTGTCCTAGCCATTGTAACTGCTGAGGTCTGCTGCATACTTCCTATATCTACAGCTACTAGAGATTCCTCTCCACTAGACTTCTGACAGTTGGTCATATCTATTGCAAACACCAATAGTAAAACTATCTGAAAATCTCCTTCTGCTAGCAGATCTTGTGCCAACAGCCAGCTTCCATTCCCCAACCCCCTTCTCCCTCCTCATCCTATCTAGCTGCTCATGTGCGTTTTTCAACTGCACCTGAAGGGCACGAATCTTATTCTCCTGCTCCTCTATCAACTTATCAACTTACTCGTGCTACATAACTTGCAGTTCCAGGAGAGGATCTCGCCAGAATGCCCACTGCACCCCCCCCCCCCCCCCCCCCCCCAGTGAAAATACTTCGAACAAGTCTCACATCGCAATCCACTACTCCCGAACCTACGGAAAAGCCCACACTTCTCACTCATGGTAAAATTTTACAGTTATTGAAACAAGAAAACTACTGTATCTAAGTTCCGCTACGACAATAAGATGATGTTAAAAAACTGACTACAATAATCACAAACTTGCTCTACAAGGGAAGTAACTACTATTATTGATAGTATTAATCAACAGCAAATGAGAATATAACAAAAGACTGACACAGAAAGAAAATCAAACGTCTAATGACACAGTAACGAAACTGAAAGCAGTTCTCAAAAATTTCTTCTGAAATTATTTCATCAGAAAACACCAAGAACACCGGTTGAAGACTACTAAAGTTCCTAAATAAACCACTATACACAAACAATTAATTAGTACTTAGCTTTCGATGCGCCGCTATAGCTGCAACTGGTCAGCGCAGAAGTAAACACAGGTAAGAGGTTAAGTTGCTCGATACGAAACACTCACAAATATCAGATCACAACACAAGAAAGGCAGAGGTGAATGAAGAAACCACTAGTCAGTCACTTATATAGTAAATATTATCACAAAAACTGTTAAAATATATATCTGAAACCTAAAAAATATATGAAAACTTACAGAGCGATCTCTCACGCAGTCACGCGCTTATGTCACACCAAGCTCTTCACTGCTTCTACTTTTCTTCTGACACACAACTGCTGACACAAAACCTAAAGACCATTTGTTTTCCATTGTGAGTTTTAATCAACTGTGTATATTGCAGAAAAGAATTGGATGGTTTGAAACTTTTTCGTGTTCTCTAATTACCAGACATAATGGCTGCTTATGTAAGCAGCACAACATAAAGACAAAAAGGTCCTTCGGGTATATAAAGTGTGCCCGCACCCCCCCCCCCCCCCCCACACACACACACACACACACACACACACACACACACACACACACACACACACACACAGAGCCTTTGTTGCATGTGAGTGTTGCTGCTAGACTGAATTTTTAATTGTTGTTTCATGTATTGTTGATTAGCTATTTGAAACAATTAATTATTACAACATTATTGAAAAAGTATAAGATCTAACAATAGAGGACAAACACCCTTCTGATTTAATTTTTTTTTATGTTGAAAAGTATGACAATAGGAATTATTTGAAACTAAAATTCAGATGGTGAAACTTGAGATTCTGCAAAAACCTCGAAATTTGCAAAAAAAAAAAAAATTTACATTAATTACAAATTTTCAAACATTTGTTGTTTAGACACAGCACTTTAAAAGAATAGAGCTATAATATAAAAATTGTTACTTTCCAGTGACACCAAATTGAATAAAATTGATTCATAAATAAAATTATAGTGGTTACAAACTTACAAGGCACTTGGTTTCTCAACACCAGTTGTGGTAGAAGGGGCCCACATTTCAAAATTGTCTCCTAATTACAATTTTGGTCAAAACAATCCAGAAAAATCTGTGACTTAAGGGCAATGGCCACTAGATGATTTTGCATGAAATTACCCATAAAATGAATCAAGAACCCTCTCTAGCTTGAGCAGAAATACTCTGAAGTCAGAGTTAAGGGACCTATAAACAACAAAAATTAGATGTTTAGTTTCACTAAACTCAATTGCCCCTGCACAACATTCAGATATCTGTTCAGTGGAATACTTCCCCCCCCCCCCCCCATACATGGCCCTCTCCTCCACTCTGTAAGGAACTACTTGAAAAACAACCAGCTAATCTGGCAAAGGAAGCCTCTGAATTGTCAAGTGTTGCTCCAATATGTATAAGCAGCTCTGGTTTTGAACACAAGTAATTTCCAAATGAAATTACTCAAATCTAAACAAATAGAATATTAATCATTGGTGGCACAAATTTTGTAGACACTTGGATGCAATTCTTATAGTGCCTTAACAAAACACCTGCCAGACATAATGACTGCATAGATAATGGCACTTCAAAAACAGGTAAACATGGCTCACTTGAATATCATTAAGCCATTGCTATTTGACCAAAATAGCCCACTTCTGAGACTATTTGGAGTTGTAAATAGTCACATGAGGCTGAACCCAGTATAGTGATGTATACATTACATATCACAGATGCTATCTGCACATTGCCTGGAACTCCATTTTCAGCAGGTATCACTCCTCAAGTGAAGCAAATAAAAATTTCTTCTGTAGTAGTAGCCACCTATAATAAATGCTGTCCTACCACAAATACCAAGAGCCCATGACAAAAGAATTGCAATCTTAAGTCTGTTGCTTTTAGTCTTCTTCTTCCTCTGCTGCTTAGTTATGAATGAGAACTTATATGTAACTGGTATCATTCTGTGAATCCATTATGGTGAGTCCTTGTGTAGCACAAGGCACTTGAGTATCTTCAAGTAACTGGAAACTGTCAAGCACACTGTGCTAATGTTGTCATAGTTCATGAGTGTCTCGATGTACAGACACACACACGTATGTTCTTTTCCATCACTAAGAGAAAATACATACCAATATTGACTTCAGCTGGATTTCCCCAAAGGACTTCCGTCGAAATTTTATAACAAAATGTATTCAATATTGTACTACAAAAATATAAATAAATGCATTATACAGTGGGCTATTACTAAACAAGGTAGAATCATTCCAGTACCTGGTTGATGTGTATCAATAAGAACATAAACTGGAAAAATTGTGCTTTCGATCTTAGTAGATATATCTAACTTGGCAGTTAAAAGAATGGCACATTTTGGTGATGCAGAAAATTTCTATTCTGCAGCAGAGTGTGCACTCTTTTGAAACCTTGTAGCCAATTAAAACTATGTGATTGACTGGGGTTCAAACACAGAACCTTGACTTTTGTGTGCCATGCTTTTACTAGCTGAGCTATCCAGACATGACTCGTGACTTTCTAAGATGTTCAGAAAGTAGAAGAGAGGTACTAGCTGAAGTAAAGTGGGGTGGCTTATTCGGTTAGAGGGCAAGGTACCAGTTTAGAATCACGGTACAGTACACAGCTTTAATCTGTTGGGAAGTTTCAGTAAGCTATCATATCAAACACGACACTGTTGTAATATTTCTGGATAACAGTCTACTGACACATGGCTTTTTGCTCTGGCACAATGGCCACATAGTCAATGAACTTTCGCTCATACTTTTGTGGGCTTGCTAGTGTGGAGAAGCTAGTTTTGCTTATGGTTCCTGAAGAGAGGGAACAGCATTTCCAGTTGTTATAGGGGCAACAGTCTGGATGATTGACTGATCATACCTTGTAAGATTAGACAACATTGCTTTACCACATTGTTATTGCAGATGGTTAAAAGCAAGAGGAAACCACAGCTGGTATATTTTCTGAGGATATAAAGCTTTGTTGTTTGGTTTAATCATGCTGGGTTAAATATTCTGGGGGTAAAATAGTCCCCCAGATGATGTCATCATAAAAAAATTGCCATTCTAAGAGTCAAACTATAGAATATTAGATCCTTTATTGTAGTAGGTAAGTGGTTAGAGAAGTTGTAAATAGAAATGGATAGGTTGAAATTAGATATAGTAGGAGGGATTAATGAACAGGAAAAACAAGATTTCTATTAAGGTGAGTACAAGGTTATTAACGTAAAATCATAAAGGGGAAAAATCAGGATAAGGTTGGTGGTGGTGGTAAATTTATAGCCAAGGTAGACACCAACCCACAACTCACTGTACTAGTAAAAAACTGTTTAGACCTAATAGTTCTGCAGATGAAGTAATTGGGAAAAAATATGATATAAAAGAAATTTATTAGTTTCTTAAGGAAGATGAAAATTTAATTGTAATGGGTATCTGGAATTTGATAGCAGGTAAGATAGAGAAGAAAGAATAGTAACAGAAAATAGACTTGGGGAAATAAATGAGAGGGGGAACCACATAGTGTAATTTTACACAGAACGCAATTTAATCATACAGTTGGCTTAAGAATCACTGAAGAAGGTTGTGGAAGTATAAGGGTAATCCCAAAAGTAAGGTCTCCTTTATATATATATATATATATATATATATATATATATCATACTCCCCAACCCTATCAATACTATTACCAGCCCCACCCACAATCACGTGTGAAAGCACCCACGTGATCTACCAACTGACCTGCCTACACTGTGATGCATTCTATGTGGGAATGACCAGCAACAAACTGTCCATTCGCATGAATGGACACAGGCAGACAGTGTTTGTTGGTAATGAGGATCACCCTGTGGCTAAACATGCCTTGGTGCACGACCAGCACATCTTGGCGTAGTGTTACACCGTCCGGGTTATCTGGATACTTCCTACTAACACCAACCTATCCGAACTCCGGAGATGGGAACTTGCTCTTCAATATATCCTCTCTTCCCGTTATCCACCAGGCCTCAATCTCCGCTAATTTCAAGTTGCCGCCACTCATACCTCACCTGTCATTCAACAACATCTTTGCCTCTGCACTTCTGCCTCGACTGACATCTCTGCCCAAACTCTTTGTCTTTAAATATGTCTGCTTGTGTCTGTATATGTGTGGATGGATATGTGTGTGTGTGTGTGTGTGTGTGTGTGTGTGTGTGTGTGTGTGTGTGTGTGTGCGCGCGCGAGTGTGTACCCGTCCTTTTTTCCCCCTAAGGTAAGTCTTTCCGCTCCCGGGACTGGAATGACTCCTTACCCTCTCCCTTAAAACCCACATCCTTTCGTCTTTCCCTCTCCTTCCCTCTTTCCTGATGAGGCAACAGTTTGTTGCGAAAGCTTGAATTTTGTGTGTATGTTTGTGTTCGTTTGTGTGTCTGTCGACCTGCCAGCACTTTCATTTGGTAAGTCACATCATCTTTGTTTATATATATAAGTACAGAACTCTGTTTGTGTGGCAGTTGGTCACACGTTTATGAAGACATGTGCACCGCCGTGCTGAGGCATTCGGTCTTGTCTTGGCGGCCGTTGAGAATGGAGCTCCCGTTGGATGTTACCACTAAGTGTGAATTGCCCGCAGTTATTCGGTTTTTGAATGCAAAGGGCACTGCGCCAATTGAAATCCATTGCCAATTGACGGAAGTATATGATGAGTCGTGTAAGGATGTCAAAAATGTTCATAAGTGGTGTAGAGAGTTTGCAGCTGGCTGGACCAAAGTTCACAACGAACAAAGGAACAGGAGACTGTCAATTTCTGAGGAGACAGTGTTGAAGGTTGAGCAGCAAAGCATGTGTGAAGATCGGCGGATCAACCTGGATGATCTTTGCACATTGGTTCCGGAGGTTTCCCGAAGCATCGCTCATAGAATTTTAACGGAAACATTGAACTTCTGGAAGGTGTGTGCAAGATGGGTGCTACACATGCTGACTGAGGACCACATGCAGCAACAAGCTGATGCTTTCCACGCATTTCTTCGCCACTTTACAGCCAAACAGGACAACTTTCTGGACTAAGTTGTCACGGGTGACAAAACTTGGGCATACCACTTTACACCTGAGACCAAGCAACAATAACGCCAGTGGCAGCATCCTTCTTCACCAAAGCCGCGGAAATTCAAACACACACAGTCTGCCGGTAAAGTCCTGACAATCGTTTTTTGGGATTGGAAAAGGGTATTATTGCTCAATTTTATGCCCACTGGGACCACAGTTAATGCTGACAGGTACTGTGAGACTCTGAAAAAACTCAAACAGGCAGTTCAGAACCGAAGAAGAGGAATGTTGAGCGTGGTCGTACAGATTCTCCATGAGAACATTTGCCCACACATCTCTCAGCAAACCATTGCTCTCCTGCAACAGTTTCAGTGGAACATAATTACCCGGCCACCGTATAGACTTGCCCAGTGACTATCACCTGTTTCCTAGGTTAAAAGAACATTTGGCTGGAAAGCGATTCAACTCTGATGACGAGGTGAAAGAAGAGTTTCATAACTTTCTGAACAGCATGGCAGCCAGTTGGTATGACATGGGCATACAAAAACTACCACAGCGTCCACAAAAATGCATTGACAGAAATAGTGATTATGTCAAAAACAGCTAAATGTTCAAGCTGTAAACTGATGTAAACCGTTGTAGAGGGGGAAAAAAAACAGGTCTATGTACTTAAAAAAAATAATAGGAGACTCTACTTTTGGGATTACCCTTGTAACTTGGAGACACCAGAGGCATTCAGATCCATTGTATAATGGTAAGACAGAGATTTTTGTACCAGATTTTAACCTGCCAATTGTTTCAGTGGCAGATGTGGACTCTGAACATATATAATTAGTTATGAAATGAAATGTAGATTAATGCTGCAGAAATGTAGGAAATTAAGGAGGCGAATTCTGTATAGGTTGAAATAGTGGTTTAAAGAGTTACAAAGAGAGCATTATGCAACACCTGACTGAAATAGGCAAAGTAAATACATCAGAGGATAATTAGGTAGTTTTGAGAGATGAAGTAGTGAAGGTGACAAAGGATAAACCAGGCAGAAATATGAGGCTCAGTAGGAGTCCTTGAGTAATATATGAGATGTTAAATTTAAGTGACCAAAGGATAAAATATAGAACTGCAGCAACTGAAGTTGGCAAAAAGAACACATGCATCAATAAATGAGAGTGATAGAAAATGTGAAATTGCAAAGCAGGAATGCCTCAAGAGAAAATACTAAACTATAGGAACAGGCAAAGACATATACTAAATACAAGAAAATTAGAAACCTTCGAAAACAGGAGTTGAATGTGAAGAGCTCACACAGCAAGCCAGTACTAAGCAAACAAGGTGAGCCTGAAAGTTTGAATGCATATGTAGAAAAGAAACAAACTGAAAGACAGTATTATGGAAAGAGAGAAAGATGAAGATGGGTTGGGAAATGTGGTACTAAGGAAAAAATCTGATAGAACACTAAAACCTAAGTTGAAACAAGGCCCTTGGAATAGATCGTATTATTCACATCCTTGGGAAAACCATCCATGACAAAACTGTTCCATCAGGTATGTGGACTTAATGACAGAGTTGCAATACCCTCAGACTTGAGGAAAATGTGTGACAGGTGTGTTACTGAGCCGACAGTTCATTGCTTCATGGTTGCAAAATAATAAGAATTATGAACAGAAAAATGGAATGACTAACACAAGTTGACTTTGAGAAGATTGTTTTGTATTCCAAAGAAGTATAGGAACGTGGGAGGCTGTACTTACACTACTTTTGAAGTCAGAAGGTAGGTTGAAGAAATTCAAACTCGCATATAATGTACTATTTGTACATTTACGAAAAGTTGTAACAGTGATCATTGCAATACACTCTTTGAAATTCGGAACTTATCAGGAGTAAAATACATAGCTTTTTCCTATCTTCAACTTGTCCCGAGGTCAGACTGCAGTCATAAGTCAAGATGCGAAAGGTAGGTAGTAAATGAGAAGGAATTGAGACATGATTGCTCTGTGTGCCTCTTGCTGTTCAGTATGTACATGGAGCAAGCAGTATCCCATTTCAATCGTCAAAATGTGTGGGCTCAGAATGACAGAGTAATTATCAAAACCTCAGCTGGAAAAACGGTGGTTACAAATGTGACTAAACTGAAACAGAATAACATCTCTGGTAGACGCACGCCCCTGAAGCTCTCGCTAAGTTAAGTGATTAATATTGAAATAAGAGCTAATGTAGTTAATATTACATTTGACTGGTGCATTTACTTATTCACTAGGCTATATATATTGAGGGTTTCGCTTTTTTGAACGCATTTAGATTGAAAAGAAAGTATTTTGTAAAGGCCAATAGTCATTAGGTTTGTTTACATTTTAGGTGTAAATTTCGTGAAGGTGTAGATCTTTATTTTTTTGACTAGACTTAGTGGTTCAGAGTTAAATTAATATGTGTCTGTCATAAGAAGTTTCAGTAGTTAATTAGAACTTTCAAAAATAAGTTTAAAAGTTTGTTTACATTAGCATTGTTACTATAAGCTACGAAACTTCAGTGCTGTTGTGCCTAGTTATTCTCTGCTTTTATGTAAATTTTTTAATAACTTTTTCTATCAAACCATGTGTGACAAATGTGTTGGTTGCTGTAGAAATCTAAAGGACGTCGTTCTGTGAAGACTGTAGGTTATGGTTTCATTGGGGCGAATGTAGCGGTAAGGAAACAGGGATAGATAATGAGGCTCTTCCATGGTTATGTAGAAAGCTTATGTAGAAAGGATAGAAAAATTGCTGAACAGGAGGAAAAATTGTGCCCTTAAGGCTGAATTAGAAAATGTGAATTTGGAACTATGGAGGGCACAGGAGGAATAAGAGGCGGGGTGCTGGGGAAAGGTAGCAAGCAAAGTGTGAAAAAGGGAAATTGTTGAAAAAACTTTAGAAATTAGGTTAGTAAATCAGATTGGCTTGTTATCTGAAGTAGTGGAGTGAGGGCCTCATCCAGATGTAGTTGAATGTAGGCTGGAGCAGAATATTAGCTTAAAGAAAGAAGACAGGTTGGGCTCAAATCAGAGTAGGAAAAGAAGAATTCTGCTTGTAGGTAGCAGCTTCAGAAGAAATTAGGTGCATCATACCAAGTTGCAAGTTTTGTGAAACCAAGTGCCAGCTTTAGCCAGGTGACAGAAAACTTAGGTCAGCTATGCTGGGACTTTGAGAAGGAAGATAAGGTAATTATAGTTGGGGGAGCAGGAAATAGCCTGGCTATGAAACCAAGATATAGTATTAAGAGTGACCTGGACAAAATAAGTGCAGAAACTGGCCACACAAATGTGGGATTTGTGGAGGTCTTTCAGCACTGGGCAAACACTGCTGTAAGACATGTTAACACTGAGCTGAACAGAATGCTCCAGACACTAGCAATATCTCACATAAGTATTGTTCCAGTTGATGCTATTGGTAGGTGGGGATACACTACACATGGCCTGCACCTAAATAGGAAGGGGAAAGATAAGCTACTTATCTATTAGCAGAAAACTGTGGGGGGGGGGGGGGGGGGATCCACAGTCACACTAGGGGTGATCCATGTGGTTAATGGGTCCAGGCAGACAGGTCTTTTAGGCTAAAGCCAAAGTCCAGACAGATGACACTCAAGATAAATAGAATAAAAGTAACTTCATGCACAGTAAATAGGTGTAAAAGTAAGGGCAGTATCAACTTACTTCATCAAAATATCAGGGGAATAAAATATGAAGTAGATAAGCTATTAGTGTGTTTAGATGATCTCAAAAATAAGAATGTGATTAATATACTCTGTCTGTCTGAACACCATGTAACTGTAGGCATGGATAGTGTAAGTACAAGCAGGTATAATTTAGCATCTTACACTTGCAGATCTAGGATGGATAAAGGAGTTGCCGTTTTCATAAAACAAGGGTATCAATGCAAAACTGTAGAAGTAAGCAAATTTTGTGTTGATCAGCACTTTGAGGTTTGTGCATGTGAGCTTCAGCTTGCTAAAGTAGTATTGATATTAGCAACAGTATACAGGTCCCCATTAGGAGACCAGGAGCTATTCATAAAGACTTTACTCCCTGTTATGCTGTCTGCCAGACAAAAAGAAGTTATTAATCTGTGGTGATTTCAATGTAAACATTCTAAGTAATTCTTATAGGAAAAGTGAACTAGAAGTGTTATTAACAACATATAACTTAGAATCTGTGATCAGTAGGATGTAAAACACACACATGCTTTCCCTGTGATAAATAGATTGTCAGACCATGATGCATAACTGATTAATTTACAAAACCTAACAGGGTGTACAGTTCAGAAACCTACACTCAAATGAGCATTGATCCATGCTGTGTTACGGTTTGTTCTTGTTATCGGTACATGCCAGTATAAGTCAAGTCAGTATAGCTTGTAAAGTTTTTCTTGGCTGTTTCACCCCTCCCTGCCCCATTTGTCAATAGAAATCTGAAGCTGTTGTGACATTTGTGTTCTGTTTATGGTCACTGCGTTACAAAAGGCCTAATTTATTTTCTTATTCATTATACAAATAAGCAACACATTTGAAAATGGATGTCTCTATAACGTGCTTTCTTGAAACATTGTTACCTCCGTGCACCATTTATGGTAGACTACTCAAAGTTTACACTTGAGCATGTGCTCGATAACAGAGTAACAAGTGAGAAATGAACATGAACGCCAGTGCTGTCTGAACCAAAATTAGTACAGAATAGCAAAATAAGCTGGCCATGATACTACAATTACTGTGATGCTGCCTTCCAAGTATACAAATGAGGTGTTCTGATGTGCGATGTATACAGAAGTGCTTCACTGTGTTAGTGAATGGGAACAGAATTAACACTTTCAGTGCCTATGGTGTAATATTAATGCATATCTTTCGCAAAAAAGCTAACCGTAGTAAGTTGTAAATACAGGCCGTATTAACCGAATTGGAACTTCCCAGTGGTAATGAAAAACTCGCAGCTATTGTGTAATGGAAACTGTTGTATCGCAACTACAGTGAAGCTTACGATATGCTAGATCAGGATCTGTCAAGTGCAAACTTCGGACGTGTCTGGTATATTATGGGAATACAATGGTATGACGGGTGAAGGTGCCAGCATTAATGTCTTTCCATACACCTCTCCTTACCTTTTATTACTATTGTGCTCTTTATACTACTCTGTGTGTTTCCATTGCTAAAAGGCAAAACTCGTTAGAAAACTACAAGCTATACACTCTGTCAAGTGCATTAAGATCACAACTGCTGCAGACCTCAACGTCGCAAGTACTGCCAACGATGCAGCAGTTGTAGCAATACAGTACTGTGATGGCCCTATTGTTTTGTATCGAGTATCAACTCAACTCGGTATAAACATAATGAGCGACGAAGCCACCCCTGTTCTCTTTAGTGCAGTTCCACTACATCTCGTTATTCCCGTGTGTAGTTCATACCATACCTGCTGCAGTTCATCAGCAAGCACACACACCTGAGATGGCAGTATTGCATGGCAGACTGCTAAACATTTCCCCTCTTGCATCCCTATTATACTTCTTTTCCCTGTGCTTCTAAGACGCTGAAGCTCAACTTAGCATCAACAAGTAGCATATTGGCCCAATCGTTATGAGATTTTTTTAATGTATGAAATTAATTTTTTTCAGGTAACAAGTCAGATCTTACTGGAACACAATATTCGTAAAAAGACAGTAGTAGTGGTTACAGACAACGCTGCAGTTATGCAGTTATGAAAAAAAACTGTCGAAACCTTAAAGATTCGACAGTCACCCCGTTCTGCCTACTGCATCAGCTTAACAGTACAAGGCTGTTTCAAAGTAGAAATATTTTCCAAAATTTTACAAACAAATACTATTGTGACATTTTTTTCGTGACTGTGCAATAGCCAGTGCCAAACTGAGCAATGTTAAAAAAAAACTGAAACTGATACAAAAGGTGCTGAATCGATGGAACTGCTAAAAATACTAGATGCTGAAAAGCATATTAGAAGTACGAAGTGAGCATGCGATTGAAGTCAATGAAAGTTCAAAAGCACTGCCTTTCACACAGTAGAAAATTGTACAAGAGGTAATAGGTCTTCTTGAACCTTTTGAAGTAATAACAACAATAATCTCAGGGGAGTCATTATTATTAATAATTATACGGGCTATTTCTGTAAAGTTGTCAGACTTGGAAAGCACCTTAATAAGTAATGAAACACAGTGTTCTGGATTCCTTTATTAAATCAATGAAAGACTAATAACATTTAACAAGTGGACTGTTAATAAGCTTGTGACATTATTAGGTCCTAGGTTTAAAAAACTTGGTTTCATGACATTTCAAAAGGCAGACAACACTGCACAATTACTTCAGAAAGAGTATGCAGTTATCATTGCATCAACACCAAGAAAATAATCGAAACAGAAGCATCCACAAGCAGTGCTAATAAGTCTGATGATACTTCTGCCAGTTTGAAATCAGATGATCTACTTTTCCTGCTCAGTCAGCAACAGCGTAACGTCGATGTGGTTACACCAGTCAGTGATTCGATAATTGACCCACATCAGTATTTTGAAATGACTTGTAATAGACAAGCATGCTTGTGTATTAGAATATTGGGCAAAATCTAATAGTATGTTGCATGTAATAGCTACCAAATGTTTGTGCTTCCCAGTGATTTCAGTTCCTGCAGAGAGCATTTTCGTCAAGGCATGAGAAACAATTAATGATAAATGCAACAGACGAAATGAGAATAATTTAAATACCTTACTTTTTGCAAAAGAAATTTGCATATGTTATATTTTTGTATTTTAAACAACAAAAATTCTTAGAAAGTTATTTTTCACTTGGAATACATGCTCATAACAATTGATATTTAATCGATTTATCGATAGCTTTTAAAATTACTATCGATAATATTGGATATATCAACTATTGATCTTAAAGTAACACTAACTTGGATAGTTCAGTCAGTAAAGCATTTGCCTGCAAATGGCAAAGGTCCTAGGTTCTAATCCTAGTCCAGCACACTGTTTTAAACTGCCAGGAAGTAGTTTCAAATTGGTGCACGCTCTGCTGAGAGTGAAAATTCGTTTTGGAGAAGGTTAAATTGTCTCACAAACATTACTATCTTGTCCATATTATACCCACAATGAATATTCCTCTATCTCCCATACGTTCGTCATCTCAGAAAATCATTTTGGTGATAATTGGTAAGAATCAATCAGGCACACAATTTTGGTCACCTGAAATGTCTAGCACTGTCCCGTGCCACAGGTAGGGGCTAATCTGTCGAACTGCCAACTCTAGCAAACCTCCTTTCAGCATGCGTTGGACCCGTTAGTTATGCATTTGTAACAATCATTCAATGTTTATCTACACATTTTGAAGAACCGTGTCTCTTCTTCCACAAGCTAAACTTTCATGTAATCCTCCTGTCCAAATAGTTGCCAAAATCACCTCTATCTATTCATATCCCAGCGTATTCTTAGCGAGCACAGGCCAAGCAGTGCAGTGCAGAGCAGAGCAGTGAGTGTGAGTGTGTGTGTGTGTGTGTGTGTGTGTGTGTGTGTGTGTATACAATCTGATCTCAAACCCAGTCTTAAACATGTTATGTGTAGAATCCTGCTGGCTGAGTTTATGTTCACTTAAGTGAGTGTACAGACAGAAGTGCTCATTTGGCGTCAGACACAAGCTGCCAAAAATCAGCTCAATTAACTTGCCTTGTCAAAATTACATTCAGTTCAGTGATGATATGAGCATCTCATAATGGGAGATGTAAACATAGACTTGCTGAAAGACACTCCCTCCACAATAACCCTAAGAAGACTGTTTAGTTGCAGCAACCAAACATTCTTCCATTATAACCCACACACCATATGGTGCACAGTCACTGTCTTATAGATGTAGTCACTGTGAAAAAGATTGACAAAGTAAGAGATATAGGTTAAGCTTCAGCTCCAGGACTCTCACCATAGGAGATTCCTTGATCTGCTCCTTGTAGACCACAATGCTCAAATCCTGTCACATAACTTGTAGGAACAGTAGACACACAGGTTATGATGATGGTGTATCAGCTAATTTCTCAGAAATCTCACGGCAGCGAATAATCTGAGATCCTACAATTGATAGCAAAATTGATGAACTTACTAATAAACTCGTGGCCACCAAATTTTGCAAGCATTAAATAATAATACACCACCATTTAGTGTTTCCTGTGACCTATTTAAGGCACTTGACTATGTGAATCATAGTATTCTCCCAGATAAATTGAAGTTTTAAGGGGTTGATGGTATAGCCAACTAACTGATAATGCCATATCTAACCAAAATAAAAGTAATTCAACCAATGTAGTCCAGTGACATTATTCTGATGGGAGAAGTCACATCTGGGGCTCCCAAGGCTCAATCTTAGGTCTACCATTCCTCATATATGTCTACATCTCGACATCTACATCTGTACTATGCAAACCACTGTGAGATGCATGGCAGAGGGTACTTCCAATTGTAACACTTATTATGGTTTCTTCCTCTTCCATTCATGTTTGGAGCATGGGAAGCAAGATTGCTTTGAATACTTCTGTGTGTGCAGTAATTATTCTAATCTTATCTTCACTATCCCTGTGTGATCAATATGTAAGAGGTTGTAGTATATTCCTAAAATAATCATTTAAAGCTGGTTCTTGAAACTTTAATAGACTCTCATGATAGTTTACATCTATCTTCAAGAATCTCCTAGTTCAGTTCCTTCAGTATCTCTGTGACCATTTGTGCTGCCCTTTTCTGTATACATTCAATATCACCTGTTTGGGCTATCTGTTATGGGTCCCACACACTTAAGCAATATTCTAGAACTGGTTGTACAAGTGATTTGTAAGCAATCTCCTTTGAAGATTGATTGCAGTTCCCCAGTGTTCTACCAATAAACCAAAGTCTACCACCTGCTTTACCCACGACTGAGCTTGTGTGACCATTCCATTTCATATTCCTACGAAGTGTTACACCTATGTATTTGTATGAGTTGGCAGATTCCAGCAGCGAGTAATTGATATTATAGTCATAGGATACTATGTTTTTTCCCTTTCGTGAAGTACAAAACTTTACATTTCTGAACATTTAAAGCAAGTTGCCAATATCTACACAACTTTGAAACCTTATCAAGATCTGACTGAATATTTATGCAGCTACTTTCAGATAGTACTTCATTATAGATAACTGCATCATCTGCAAAAAGACTGATAGTACTATTAATATTGTGTGCAGGGCCATTAAGATACAAATGAACAGGAAAGACCCTAACACACTTTTGTGGGGCACACCAAAAGTTACTCTGACATCTAATGATGACTCTCCATCAAAGATAGCACGTTGTGTCCTCCCTACCAGAAAATTCTGTCCAGTAACGAATTTCATTTGATACCCCCATATGATCATACTTTTAACAAGCGTAAGTGTGGTACTGGGTCAAATGCTTTTCAGAAATCAAGAAATTCAGTGTATACCTGATTGCCCTAATCTAAAGCATTCAGCATGACATGTGAGAAAAGTGCAACTAGGGTTTCACAAGATTGATATTTTCAAAATCATGCTGGTTGGCATTGAGGAGGAGGTCATTCTGTACACTATGTGATCAAAAGTATCTGGACATTCCCAAAAACATAAATTTTTCATGTTAGGTGCATTGTGCTGCCACCTACTGCCAGACACTCCATATCAGCTCATTAGAGATTGTGAGAGACCAGAATGGGGCACTCTGCATTTCAGTGTGGCATATGGCACATATTCAACCATTGATCTTGGTCTGCAGTAGTTTCCTTCTCCCATCTATCCACTGGAGAGCTCATGACGACGTGTGGTAGTGACCATTTCCCCATCTTCCTGTCACTACCCCAGTGCCATGCCCACAGATGCCTACCTAGATGGGCTTTAAACAAGGCAGACTGGGTAGCCTTCACCTCTGTCGTCACCGTTGAATCTCCCCCACATGTGACATTGATGTTGTGGTTGAGCAGGTCTCTACGACGATTGTTTCTGCAGCGGAAAATGTGATCCCTCGTTCTTTAGGGTGCCCACGGTGAAAGACAGTTCTTGGTGGTCACCAGAAGTCGCTGTGGCAATTAAAGAGTGTCGATGAGCTCTAGAGTGACATAAGTAGCACCCTTCCCTAGAGCACCTAATAGCCTTTAAGCGGCTCCACGCTCGCGTTCGCCAGCTTATAAAATGGCAGAAACAGGAGTGTTGGGAGAGGTACGTGTCGACCATTGGGTGCCATACGTCAACTTCCCAAGTCTGGATTAAGATCAAACGTCTTTTTGGGAACCAGACCCCAACAGGTGTCCCTGGCGTTAACATCAATGGAGTGTTATGTACCAATGCAAACGTGATTGACGAGCACTTTGCTGAGCACTATGCTCAAGCCTCTGTGTCGGAGAATTATCTCCCAGCTTTCTGCACCCTCAAACAGTGAATGGAAAGGAAAGTCCTCTTGTTCACTACACGCCACAGTGAACCCTATAATGTCCCGTTCAGAGTGGAAGCTCCTCGTCACCCTTGCACATTGCCCAGACACAGCTCCTGGGCTGGATTGTATCCACAGTCAGATGATTAAACATCTTTCATCTGACTAAAAGCGACATCTCCTCGTCGTCTTCAACCGGATCGGGTGCGATGGCACCTTTCCATCACAGTGGTGTGAGAGCACCATCATTCCAGTGCTGAAACCTGGTAAGAACCCGCTTGATGTGGATAGCTATTGGCCTATCACCCTCGCCAACGTTCTTAGTAAGCTGCTAGAACATAAGATGTGTCAGCAGTTGGGTTGGGCCCTGGAGTCACATGGCCTACTGGCTCCATGTCAGGGCGGCTTCCGCCAGGGTCGCTCTACCACGGATAATCTTGTGTCCCTCGAGTCTGCCATCCAAACAGCCTTTTCCAGGCGCCAACATCTGGTTTCCGTCTTTTTTGACTTACATAAAGCATACGACACAACCTGGCGACATCATATCCTTGGCACATTGTACGAATGGGATCTCCGGGGCCCACTCCAGATCTACATCTATGTGATTACTCTGCAATTCACATTTAAGTGCTTGGCAGAGGGTTTGTCGAACCACAATCATACTATCTCTCTACCATTCCACTCCTGAACAGCGCGTGGGAAAAACGAACACCTAAACCTTTCTGTTCGAGCTCTGATTTCTCTTATTTTATTTTGATGATAATTCCTACCTATGTAGGTTGGGCTCAACAAAATATTTTCGCATTCGGAAGAGAAAGGTGGTGACTGAAATTTCATAAATAGATCTCGCCGCGACAAAAAAGTCTTTGCTTTAATGACTTCCATCCCAACTCACGTATCATTTCTGCCACACTCTCCCCCCTATTATGTGATAATACAAAACGAGCTGCCCTTTTTTGCACCCTTTCGATGTCCTCCGTCAATCCCACCTGGTAAGGATCCCACACTGCGCAGCAATATTCTAATAGAGGACGAACAAGTGTAATGTAAGCTGTCTCTTTAGTGGACTTATTGCATCTTCTAAGTGTCCTGCCGATGAAATGCAACCTTTGGCTCGCCTTCCCCACAATATTATCTATGTGGTCTTTCCAACTGAAGTTGTTCCTAATTTTAGCACCCAGGTACTTAGTTGAATTGAGAGCCTTGAGAATTGTACTATTTATCGAGTAATCGAATTCCAACGGATTTCTTTTGGAACTCATGTGGATCACCCCACACTTTTCGTTATTTAGCGTCAACTGCCACCTGCCACACCATACAGCAAATTTTTCTAAATCTCTTTGCAACTGATACTGGTCTTCGGATGACCATACTAGACGGTAAATTACAGCATCATCTGCGAACAACCTAAGAGAACTGCTCAGATTGTCACCCAGGTCATTTATATATATCAGGAACAGCAGAGGTCGCAGGACACTTCCCTGGGGAACACCTGATATCGCTTTAGTTTTACTCGATGATTTGCCGTCTATTACTACGAACTGCGACCTTCCTGACAGGAAATCACGAATCCAGTCACACAACTGAGACGATACCCCATAGGCCCGCAGCTTGATTAGAAGTCGCTTGTGAGGAACGGTGTCAAAAGCTTTCTGGAAATCTAGAAATACGGAATCAACTTGAGATCCCCCGTCGATAGCGGCCATTACTTCGTGCGAATAAAGAACGTTGCACAAGAACGATGTTTTCTGAAACCATGCTGATTACATATCAATAGATCATTCCCTTCGAGGTGATTCATAATGTTTGAATACAGTACATGCTCCAAAACCCTAGGGCAAATCGACGTCGATGATAAAGGTCTGTAGTTCGATGGATTACTCCTACTACCCTTCTTAAACACTAGTGCGACCTGCGCAATTTTCTAATCTGTAGGTACAGATCTATCGGTGAGCGAGCGGTTGTATATGATAGCTAAGTAGGGAGCTATTGTATCAGAATATTTTGAAAGGAACTTAATCGGTATACAATCTGGACCTGAAGACCCATATCAAGTGATTTGAGTTGCTTCACAACCCCTAAGGTATCTACTTCTAAGAAGCTCATGCTAGCAGCTGTTTGTGTTTCAAATTCTGGAATATTCCGTTCGTCTTCCCTGGTGAAGGAATTTCGGAAAATGGCGTTCAATAACTCCGTTTTAGCGGCACAGTCGTCGGTAACAGTACCATCGGCACTGCACAGCGAAGGTATTGACTGCGTCTTGCCGCTTGTGTACTTTACATACGACCAGAATTTCTTCGGATTTTCTACCAAATTTCGAGACAATGTTTCGTTGTGGAACCTATTAAAGGCATCTTGCATTGAAGTCCGTGCCAAATTTCGCACGTCTGTAAATTCTAGCCAACCTTCAGGATTTCGCTTTCTTCTGAACTTCGCATGCTTTTTCCGTTGCCTCTGCAACAGCGTTCGGACCTGTTTATTGTACCATGGGGGATCAGTTCAATCTCTTACCAATTTATGAGGTATGAATCTCTCAATTGCTGTTGCTGCTATATCTTTGAATTCGAGCCACATCTCGTCTACATTTGCATAGTCAGTTCGGAAGGAATGGAGATTGTCTCTTAGGAAGGCTTCTAGTGACACTTTATCCGCTTTTTTAAATAAAATTATTTTACGTTTGTTTCTGGTGGATTTGGAAGAAACTGTATTGAGCCTAGCTACAACCACCTTGTGATCACTAATCCCTGTATCAGTCATGATGCTCTCTATTAGCTCTGGATTGTTTGTGGCTAAGAGGTCAAGTGTGTTTTCGCACCTATTTACAATTCACGTGGGTTCATGGACTAACTGCTCGAAATAATTTTCGGAGAAAGCATTTAGGACAATCTTGGAAGATGTTTTCTGCCTACCACGGGTTTTGAACAAGTATTTTTGCCAACATATCGAGGGAAGGTTGAAGTCCCCACCAACTATAACCGTATGAGTGAGGCATTTATTTGTTAAGAGACTCAAATTTTCTCTGAACTCTTCTGCAACTATATCATCGGAGTCTGGGGGTCAGTAGAAGGAGCCAGTTATTAACTTAGTTCGGCTGTTAAGTATAACCTCCACCCATACCAATTCGCACGGAGTATCTACTTAGACTTCACTAAAAGATAAACCACTACTGACAGACACAAACACTCCACCACCAATTCTGCCTAATCTATCTTTCCTGAACACCGTCTGAGACTTCGTAAAAATTTCTGCAGAACTTACTTCAGGCTTTAGCCAGCTTTCTGTACCTACTTCCTATTGCTCTGTACTTTGTGTCCAAGTTGGTGCCTACCATAGTTCTCCCCGTATTCAGGAGAAAGGTGTTCCGCAGGGCTCCGTATTGAGTGTGTGTCTATTTTTAGTGGCTATTAACGGCCTAGCAGCAGCTGTAGGGCTGTCGGTCTCACCTTCTCTGTATGCGGATGACTTCTCCATTTTGTATTGCTCCTCCAATACTGGTGTTGCTGAGCACTGCTTACAGGGAGTCATTCACAATGCACAGTCATTGGCTACAGCCCACGGCTTCCAGTTTTCAGCCACAAAGTCGTGTGTTATGCACTTCTGTTGGTGTTGTACTGTTCATCCGGAACAAGCTTAATGATGGTCCACTCACTGTAGTAGAGACATATCATTTCTTAGGACTTGTTTTGGTGCCCGATTGACTTGGTTACCTCACCTTCATCAACTTAATCGGAAGTGCTGTCGGCACCTAAATGCCCTCTGCTGCCTGAGCAACACCAACTGGGGGTGCAGGTTGCTCTACACTGCTGCAGCTCTACACAGGCCTTGTTCAATCCTGCCTTGACTATGGGAGTCTGGTTTACAGTTTGGCGGTGTCCTTATCGTTGAATTTACTCGACCCATTGCACCACTGCGGCGTTCGCCTAGTGACGGGAGCTTTTCGAAAGAGTCTGGTGCCCTGTGTCCTGGTGGAGGCCGGAGCCCTTTCATTGCAGATCCGACGTGCACACTGCTCACCAGTTATGTTGCACACATTCTTAGTTCTCATGCACATCCGAATTACTCTCTCCTTTTCCCACCCACAGCAGTTCATCTCCTGCATCGGTGGCCCAAGTGAGGGCTCGTGATTGTGGTTTGCTTCCAGTCCCGTCTCTCTGAACTGGAGTCCTTCCCTTTCCCACCTCTCCTCAAGGTCCATTCGCATACACCTCCATGGTGTAAACCTAGGCCGAAGCTTTGCCTGGACCTTTCACATGGCCCTAAGGACTCCGTTAACCCTGCGGCTCTCCGCTGTAACTTCTCTAAATTCTCGACATGTACCGGGCCATGAAGTGGTTTGCACCGATGGCTCGGTGGCTGATGGTCATGTTGGCTTTGCATATGTTCATGGAGGACATATTGAACAGCACTCCTTGCCAGATGGCTGCAGTGGTTTCACTGCAGAGCTGGTGGCCATATCTCGTACTCTTGAGCACATCTGCTCATGCCCTGCCAAGTCATTTCTCTTGTTTACTGACTCCTTGAGCAGCCTACAAGCTATCGACTAGGGCTACCCTCGCCATCCTTTGGTAGCGACGATCCAGGAGTCCCTGTGTGCCCTGGAACGGTCCGGTTGTTCCATGGTGTTTGTGTGGACCCCAGGCCATGTCGGAATCCCAGGAAATGAACTTGCCAACAGGTTGGGCGAAACAGGGTACATGGAAACCACTTCTGGAGATCAGCATCCCCGTAACTGACCTGCGATCATTATTATGCTGCAAGGTTTGTCAGCTTTGGGAGACGGAATGGCATAATCTTGGTATGCACAACAAACTGCGTGCCGTTAGGGGGACTACGAATGTGCGGAAGTCCTCCATTGGGGCCTCTCTCAGGGATTCTGTGTATTCTCTGCCGGCTCCGCATTGGCCACACTTGGGTGACCCGCGGCTGCCTCCTTCGCCGTAAGGACCCACCTCAGTGTCGGTGCAGCACCCGGTTGATAGTGGTCCATATTCTGGTACGCTGTCCTACTTTGACTGCCCTGCGACAAAATCTTAGGTTACCGGATTCATTGCCGCTAATTTTATGTGACAATGCCTCATCAGCTGGTTTGGTTTTACATTTTATTCGTGAGGGTGGGTTTTATCATTTGATCTAAGTTTTAGCACATGTCCTATGCCCCTGTGTCCCCCACCCTAGAGCTTCCATGGTGGAGGTTTTAATGTGTTGTAGAGTGGCTGGTTGACTTCTTCTTATTCTTAAGGTCAGCCAGCCATGTAACATGCTTTCTTGTTTTAATCTCCTTCCGTCTCTGTGGTTTTAGTGTCCCATTTTGTCCATTTGAGTGTTTGTTTCCCTTTCATCGTTCTTGTGGTTTTTCTTCTCTTTTGTTTTGTGTTTTAATTTTCATTTTGTTTTCTTATCACCATTGTGGCATTGGTTTATTCAGAACAAGGGCCGATGATCTAGCAGTTTGGTTCCCCCCCTCCCCTTTTAAACCAACCAATCCGTTCAGTTTAAAAATTGTCAGCTTTCACAAATACAATATTAGGCAGCAAAGTACTTTCACTGCCCCCTATTCGATCTGCCTTTGTCTTGGTTATAATATTGAGTGGTCTTTCCAAAGACATTCAAATGTTGACACACAGTGAAAATAACTTTTCACAGTAGATTTAAGAGGTATCATAGCTATCCTTGATGTATGTAAAAATCATGAAATGAAGGAACTGCTGAAGGTAATATTTGTAAAAGGCAAACACACTGTTTGTCAAGTGTGTGCAAATATTTGTACATAAGATATGTTCTACAATGTAACATCTCTTGTGAATGTGGGCAATAGAAGCTAAGCAAAATTTTGCCTGAAAGAAAAAGTAATTATTTGTTTTGCCCATTATAGTAACCTGCAATTATGTTTTAAACTAGGTTTTTCAGTAACCTTCCCTATACTTATATTTATTTGTTCAACTTCCATGATTATACTTTTTAGAGACGTTAATTCATTTTTAGGTGGACTGCATACTGTGGTATTATACCACTTACAATAAACAGTACCTGCATTTTCATAGCTGCAACCCCTTCCACCCTATAAATTCCCTCTCATACAGTCTGGCCACCCATGGACGGTGCATCTGCTGTGACAAGCAATCCCATGCCCATTATATTGCAGGCCTTCATGGACAATACTAATCTCCCCTCCCCCCCCCCCCCCCCCCCACACACACACACACACACACCCCAAAAAAAGGGGAAAAAAATCCCTTGCACAGAAACAGATTTTCTGCACCACATCCTCACATGCCCCTAAACCTTCAACCATCCTTGTGATCCAGCTGCCAAAGGGCATCCCCACCATCACATATCATCGTATAGACGCTCTCAATTTTACCATATCCTGTACTAGGGCTTCAACTACTTGTCATGCCCAGAAATGAGGAACACCCTACCCCTCCCCCCCTCCTTCCCAAATCCTTCCCATCCCTCCCAGACTAATATTCAGCCAACCACCCAATCTACAAAACGTCTTTGTCAATCCTTGTGCTACATCTGTTCCCAACACCTGTATGGTGGAAGACCTAGGAGCAAGACTTGTCCAGTGCACACACCAAGCATATTCTACTAGAGTCTCATCACAGATATATCCTACTATATCAGAGGCAGTGACACATGTGAAAGCAGGCAAGTCACATACCATCTCCACTCAAATGAAAGGCAAGCACCAAACTGTGGCCAAGAAAAGAGTTGACCAGCCAGTGATGAGACGCGCTGCTGAGCACAGCCAGCTTGACGTAAGAAGCTCATTCATGACATTGCCACCTGGATTCTTCCCACCCCCACAACCCACTACCAGTTTTTCTGAAATACATAAATGGAAATTCTCCTTACAAAACATCCTTCAATCATGTGATACTTCTGACCATTTCTGCTAGGCCCTGTCTCATGTGTACCCCCACCGCTGTTCCCAAGACTCCGACATCACTCATTCTGCTCTCGCACCCTTATCTGCACAGCCCCCCTCTTCCTGTGTTCTCTTCCCCTTCCCAGTCAACTGTGTGTTATAGTGTGCTATGTACATCTACCCATCTGTGGCTGTGCCAGAGCAAACTCATGGATGTCACATTAATAAGCCCTGCCCTTGCTGATGCAAGGCCTCAGCTGCATAGCAATTTGTTACTTTTACTCCTTCCATTATTTGTATTCTATCAGAGACTATCTGTTATTATATTTATATACACTCATTCTGTATTGTTGTTGTTGTTTTTCCCTTTTTTGAATGATAACAATTTGATCTTATTTCAGTAAAATACAGAAGGCCAACTACAGCTGTAAACTTGCCTGTGTATGAAGACTAACAGTAAAGTCATTTTAGTATTAGTTGAGTGACATTTTATTTCTTATTTTTCAGATTTTCCTTTTAACTTTATCATTCAATTTGTATGTCTTTTTAAGTGTTAAGTGCTCTTAATAATTATTATTTATATGCATTTACTTCACTAAATGTTTCTCTTTTCCACAACTGTCTAGGAAACTTTGAAAATGAAGTGAACAGAATTGAAGATTGGGCAAGAGAAAATGCTCATGAAACAGAAGAATGGGTGCAAAATGAAGACAATATGATAGAAAAATGGGCAAAAGAAAATTCTAATGAAACTGTAGAATGGGTTCAAGATGAGACAAAAATGGGAGAAAAATGGGCAAAAGAAAAGTTGGATGGAGCTGAAGAGTGGATACAGAATGAGGCAAAGACTGTAGAAAAATGGACCAAAGAAAACTACAATGAAGCTGAAAAATGGGTAAAGAATGAGAAAGAGATTGGAGAAAAATGGGCAAAAGAAACATTAAATGAGGTTGATGGTTGGGCGCAGAGTAAACTAGTGGAGACTCAGGAAGTTGTGAAAGCTCTAATGCCCAAGTTTAGTAGTGACAAATGTGTGTGTTATCATCAGACCTGTGGATGTTGTGTCCATGCAGAAGAACCAGAAATACATTTGAATAGCACAGGTACATAATCCATTGTGGCTCTCTCCAAGTGAAACTTTACATGTTTACTTTTTTATTGACATTTAGTTTTTTGTGATTTAACACTCATGTAAGTACAACCTTCTTTTTTTTTTCAGTTTGTGTAAATGTGACGTACCTGTCAGAAGATTATGGCATTTCTTTCACTGTTACACTAAACAACCACACACTTTACAATGAAACTGTATCAGGTAAATCTTTTTTGTGTATCTAGAAATTTTTATTTGTAGAAGTAAAAATTTTGTGTAGTGTCATTTGTTGCTGTTGGAAACACGTGCGTACATCCATTTGCATTCTGTTACTCTAAAATTACACACATTCATTTTGAGAGAGAATACTGAACCATTCACTTTGTTTTAAATGTTTGTTAGATTTAAACAGTGCTCTGGCAATGCTTTGTGTTTGTGGTAAAGGAAGTGTTGCCCTGTTGTTGGTATTTCACATTAAGTTGTAGATCCTTGTATAACAGTCAGTCAGTTCACACGATAACCACCTCTGGTCAGCTCACACTTAAAGAGTTCAAACAGTGGGCTTTAATGCCTGTTTCTGCATCTACAATAATACTCCACAAGCCATGTGACGGTGTGTGGCAGAAGGTACTTCTGATACCACTAACTGATCCCCCCCCACCCAACATTCCCCTTCCATTTGCAAATGGTGTGTGGGAAGAATGATTGTTGGTAGGCTTACGTATTAGCTGTATTTTCTCGAATATTCTTGTGGGCATTTTGTAAGATGGATGAAGAGGAAGTAATACATTGGCCAGCTCTTCCCAGAAAGTACTCTCTTGAAATTTCAACCGTAAACACCTCCATGATGGACTATGCCTCTTCTGTAGGGCCTGTCACTGGAGTGTGCTGAGTATCACTGTAACTCTTTTGCGCAGACTAAACAATCCCTTGACAAAACACAGCACTCTTTGTTGGGGCTTCTCTCTCTCTTCTATCAGTTTCACCTGGTAAAGGTCCCAGATTGAGGAACAGTACTTAAGAATCGGTTGAAAAAGTGCCTTTTAAGCCATTTCTTTAGTGGATGAATTACATTTCCTTAAGATTTTTCCTATGGATCTCAGTCTGGCAGCTGCTGTTCTTGCTGTGTGTTTTATGTGGCCATTCCATTTAAGATTGCTCTGGATAGATACTCCTTGATATTTTACAGTAGTTGCTGTTTCTAGCAATTTGTCATAAATAGTGTAGTTGTACAGTAGTTGATTTCTTTACCTATGTATATGTAATATGCTGCACTTATTTATTATGTTCATGGTCAGCTGCTTATTCCTGCGCTTCTAATTAATCCTCTGTAGGTCCTTCTGCAAATAGTTACTGTCTTCTGTCATTGCATCATAAGCAAACAACAGTAAAGAGCCTCTAACTCATTGTGCTACATCATTTACATTGAAGTGAGAAAGGTTGTGTGATACCTCCTAATATTGTCGGATCTCCTTTCGCCCAATGTAGTGTGGGAGCTTAATGTGTCATGGACTCAACAAGTTGTCAGAAATCCCCTGCAGAATATTAAGCTGTGGTGTCTGTATAGCCATCCATAATTGCGAAAGTGTTGCCAATGCAGGATTTTGTGCACAAACTAGCCTTTCGATTATGTCCCATAAATGTTTTATCATGTCAGGTGATTTGGGTGGGAAAATCATTCGCTTTAATTGTCCAGAATGATTTTCAAACCAATTGCAAACAATTGTGACTTTGATATGGTGCATTCTCATCCATAAAAATTCCATTGTCATTTCTCCATCAATGAATGGCTGAAAATTGTCTCAATGTAGCTCAACATAGCCGAGGACCCAGTACATTATATGTAAAAAAAGACCACACCATTGTGGAGCCATCATCAGCTTGCACAGTGCCTTGTTGAAAACTTGGGTCAATATCTTGTGGGGTCTGCGCCACACTCAAATCCTACCATCATCTCTTACCAACTGACACTGAGACTTGGCCAACCAGGCCTCCAGTTGTTTAGGGGTCCAGCAGCTCCGGTCATGAGCCCAGTAGAGGCCCTGCAGTTGATGTTCTGCTATTAGCAAAGTCATCTGCATTGATTGCCTGCTGCCATAGCCCATTAATACCTGATTTGTCTGCACTGTCCTAACAGATATGTTCATCATATGTCCCACATTGATTTCTGTGGTAATTTCCCACAGCGTTGCTTGTCTATTAGGACTGACAACTCTATGGAAACTCCACTTCTCAAGGCCATTAAGTGAAGGCCATCGGTCACTGTGATCTCCATGGTGAGAGGTAATGCCTGAAATTTGATATTCTCGGCACACTGTTGATCACGAAATATTGAGTTGCCTAACAATTCCTGAACTGGAATGTCTCGTGCGTCTAAATCCAACTACCATTTCGTGTTCAAAGTCTGTTAATTTCCATCGTGCAGCTGTAGTGGTGTTCGAAACATTTTCACATGAGCCACCTGAGTTAAATGACAGCTCTGCCAATACAATGTCCTTTTATAGCTTGTGTACATGATAGTACTGCAATCTGTATATGTGTATATTGCTATCCCATGACCGTTCTCATCTCTGTGTGTAGACAATATAAATCGTACCAATCATATCACTCTTCTTTGGGGTAATCTTGAAATTACATGTACATCTGTTGAGTTTGTTCTATTAAGAATGATGTGGGAGCTCTTTTTGCGAGGATGTCTTGAATCCAGTTCCAAATCTGGTCAGATACTTAGTAAGCTCGTATTTTTTTTCACTAACCAGGGGTGTGGACAGTATCAGATGCCTTCCTGAACATGAGGAACACAGCATTAACCTGAGTGCCGATGTCTGCAGCGCTGTGGATCTCATGGAGGAACAGAGTGAGCTGAGTTTTGCAAGATCTCTGTTTGCAAAATCCGTATTGATTTTTATAAATAAGATTTTTCCCCAGAAAACTTCATAATACATTAGGATAAACATGTCCAATAATTTTACAACATATTGAGGGCAACCATATAGGCCTATAATTATATACACCCGTTCTATGACCCTTCTTGAAAACAGGAATGACCTGCACTATTTTCCAGTCACTAGGTACCCGTCGTTGCTCCAGCTGCCTGCAGTGAACTGCTGCTAGAAGGGGAGTATGTTCTTTTATATAAATGTCTGTTGATTCTTACAGGTATCTCATCTGGTCCTGAGGCCTGCCTATTGATTGATGCTGCTTTTGTACAGCAAATAGATAAAATAAAAAAAATATGGTAAATCCTGTGGCTTTGTCACTGTACACAGCTACAACAGCACCTGGCAGTGACGTGTGCTGCAAGTGAAGTGTCACTGTTCATTGCAGCAGATACTTCAGTTCTGTATTGTTTCTGTGCACTGTTGCCATGTCATTAAAATCTGTTGGCTGAGATATAGTACCAACTAGATCGAATGTCAGTAACTTCATTTTAGGTGCTAATGATGAGCCACATACATCCCCATCACTATACCATCCCTACTCTTGCACAGTATATAAATACACAAAAACATAATTAAATAGAATTACACGCATTCAGTAATCTAACAATAAAGGAGGGGGGGGGGGGGGAGTTGAAGTTCAAAGACAAAAACAAAGTAGTGGAAAGATTATGTTGGCAACACTGCAAAACACAACACATACTGAGAAGTACAAAAACAAGTGGAATACAGATGTATGTTGTGAAAAACAGAATAAATGTGTAGTGCTGCAGAGCAACTAAAAATTAGACCAAAATTATCACTGTCTAATGCAGAAAAACAACAATGTGATGGCAGACGGCGTTTCCCAATGTAAGCAAGAAATCAAGTAAAGATCACTGTAAGTACAAATCAACATATTCTTAATGAACTGTTTTTTAATCTAAAGTCAAATCAAAATGCAAACTTAATTACAGACCACTGATGATGCTTTACTTCAATAAAGCCAAATGTGTCTGGTGAAAAAAACACGCATTTTTGTAGTTTGAATGACAGAACAAAAATACCCTCAAGATTGAATTTGTTGCTTCGCCTCCATTACCACAAGAGTGCCTGTGTAATGTACACTTATAACATCCCATGTCAGCTGGAAACAACTACTTCATGGCTTCATCTGCGTCTAGGCATTGTTGTTGCTGACGGAGATGCTGTTGCTGGCGGACTTGTCCTTTGGCTATGGGGCTATCACTTCTGTTTTCGTGCGGGGGATCACAATGATCTGTGTCAATGCATCCTGCCTCCATAACATCTATGGTAGATAGATTCTTCTCAATCTGGGATTGGTGAGGCTCATGCACTTTTGGACCATCAAGAAGAGATGTGTTTAGCTTTCTTATGGCCTGTGGGTGTGCTTCTGCATTCCTGATGCACTCACAGCCACAACCTGACAGAAGAGCTTGTTGAGCCATAGTGTTATGCTCTCTATTGTGTCCTTACATAATTTCTTGCTCGTGATAAACACCTGTTACGCTAAAACTTCTGAATTTTTGTCAGCAAGGCTATTGGACAGGATATTGAGTGGTAAGAAAACCACATACTGTGCCCTTTTGTAGGTTGGAGAATTCTCATTAAGAACTGTGAATTATCATTCTCTCAATTTCATTAAACAAAACCAAGCAGTAAAACAAAAAATAACTGTTGAAACTGGGACTTGGGCCATCACACTGTTGTTTATGTGTGTTGACTACACCACCAAACTACGTAATCACTATACTAAGTGCTGCAGTATACGGGTATTTCTTACTGTTGATGTGTCCGTGACTCCATCTCTTGACATAGTGTTTTTTTTTTTCCATTTATGAGGTTTTAGGAATAGAGTGGAGCAGATTTTCTAATGTGAGATCATAGATTTTAATGTGTTTACAGGATGGCTGTCCCATTGTTACATCTGCCTCTGCATGCAACCTAATCTCTTCTTATTCTCATGACCCTTGTGTGATATATCAATGGAAAAAAATTACTGTTTGTCTGCCTCTATATAAGCCCTAATTTCTGTTTTTGTGGTCTGCACGCAAAATGTACAATGGTGACAGTGGAATCCTTCTGCAGTCAACTTCAAATGCTGGTTCTTAAATTTTCTCTGTAGTGTTCCTTGAAAAGAAAGTCGCCTTCCCTCCCAGGATTCCCATTTGAGTTCCCAAAGCACCTCTTTAATACTTGCATATTGTTTGAACATGCCAGTAACAAATCCAACAGGCCACATCTGAATTTCTTCGATGTCTTCCTTTAACACAACCTGGTGTAGATTCCAAATACTCAAGCAGTTCTCAAGAATGTGTTTTGCTGTAGTGTCCTACACATGGTCTCCTTTATGGGTGAATCACACTTTCTTAAAACTCTCCCAATAAACCAAAGTCAATCATTCACTTTCCCAACTACAACCTTCGTATACTCATTTGACTACGCTTTCAAAGGTTTCCATTGCAAACATGTTAAGATCTAAGTGTGCTTCTGTTACAAATTTTAGATCAGATAAAGTTGATAAAGATAGCAAACACTGACAGTTGTTAATTGGTTCATAATTAAATTGTCCCTCCTTCCCTTCCTCTCCCCTCTTCCCCCCCATGCTCCCTCGCCGCTCACCCTCCGCCCTCGTTTGTGTGTGTGTGTGTGTGTGTGTGTGTGTGTGTGTGTGTGTTATTTACTGTAATAATCTATATAAATTTGTAATCTGAATGATTTGTTTGTCTTATTTTTTTTTATTTGTTTTAGTAAGAAATCCTCCTCCGGTATGTGCGGGATTCCCTTACGTGAAGGAATTGGCAGATATATGTATACGGCTGTATGACATAGACGCAAAGAGTCGTACATTTCATGCTTGTGCACGTCTAGAAGCTCGTATGAAATTTATCATTATTGCACATTATGATCTTGGATGTTTTACTATTGGATCATCATCTGTTGAGGATTCAAAAAAAAAGAATGGCTTAGGCACCCACCACCCATCTGTAATTCTGATTTAATGCATAATAACTTTTCTTTTAGATGTATGTAGTGGATTTTTGTTACTGAAAATATCATGACTTGTTCGTATTGTCAAAGGATTGTAGTTTTAGATAATGTTTACATGTTTAAGTGACTGTTGTTTTGAAATTTTGAAGTTAATTTTATATTAACACATGAGAGCTTTAGTTTTGTTGGTGCTAAATGATTTGTTACGAAATGTTTGATTATTGATGTTACCATTTTAAGTAAATTTCTATTAAGCCAAAGCAGAATGAATTATTGCTTCTCGTGAGACTAATATATAATTTTATTGCGTGACTAGGTGAGCCAGTATTTGCTACTATGTCTTGAACTGTAAATGCAAGTGAGGGAGGGAGGGATGATTTAAGGGAAATATTAAAGTTTATTTGTAGCATAGAAAATTAAATTTTTTTTCATGTTTGATACAGCAGTTGCTTAACGCATTGAGAATAAATAACAGATATTAATGTTTTCACATATTTTGAAAGAAATTAATACAGAAGTCACCAAAAATTCAGATGGTTTTACGACTAATTATTACGAAACCTTAATCATTTACTCTCCATGGCAAGACAAATGTCCCAGTTTTACAATATTAAGAATACATTAAATTAATGAGGTACGTGTGTAACACAAGAACTCTACAAATAAAAATTTAATGGTTTACACATTAAAATGTTATATCTTGAAGTACAGAATATTTGCAATTGTCAATACTTGATAACAATATCGGATTTATTTACACACTCATTCAACTTCAGAATGACGAAATTCACAAATTTTATACGATGATGTAAGATGGTAATCTCTGTAAGTTTTTGCTCTGAACATATCCAGTACCAAAACTGCGTTATAGAGTTGAGCACGTGAGGAAATTGTTCCATATTTTAAATAATCAATAGGTTGGGGTGTTTGTCTACTTTCATATTAGTATTGTAAAGGGTGACTTCATTCTCAGTATTAAAGGTATTCTGGTTTTCATTCACGAAATTCCTACATATTGACTGAGAACTTTCATTATTCCTAGCCAAGTAAGGACAGGTATGCAGCGGCCCCTGATGCTTGGCACCCCCCACCCCCCCAGTTGTAAGCCATGGCTAATGTGACTTCAAAAGAGTGCATATAGGCACTCTTAAAAGATACTGTCAGTCATGGAGTAGAGAAGTTTCACAGACAATTTGCTGTTTTTAACTTTTTATTTTAATTTTATATAGTGTTAATAGGACTTTGTCATACTGAATAGTACATCTGCTTCAGTAATTACCCAAGTTGAATCTTTCCCACTAATGATACAGGTTGTTTTAAAACTCTACAGTAAAACAAGAAGAAAAAAGTCTGGTGAACATGGGCTCTAAAATACATACCTTAAGAGATAGGAGCACTTGTTTGTAACCGAGCGAGGTGGCGCAGTGGTTAGACACTGGACTCGCATTCGGGAGGACGACGGTTCAATCCCGCGTCCGGCCATCCTGATTTAGGTTTTCCGTGATTTCCCTAAATCATTCCAGGCAAAGGCTGGGATGGTTCCTCTGAAAGGGCGCGGTCGACTTCGTTCCCTAATCCGATGAGACCGATGACCACGCTGTCTGGTCTCCTTCCCCAAACAGCCAACCAACTTGTTTATATTCAGTACTGTGAAACATCTGTCTTCAATTGGAAAAAGTGCTCATCGGCCTTAAGGTATGCATTTTGGAGTTGATGCTTAATAGACATTTTTCTTCCTTCTTGCTATGAGGTATCCATTCCTGAAGTTTTACCATCAAGTTTTGAAACACCCTGTATTACATCATCTTTAGAAATTTTTGCTGTAACTGTTTGTGCTCTCTTTTATGTACTCACAGATTGTATTGTGATGTGATGCTTGTGTTGCTGAAGAACTAAACACCTTTCAAGCCACTTTCACCCATATAATATTGACTGTTGTTTAGTCTTTGAGAAACAAAGGTTGTGAACAATAGTTTTAGGAGGTTGTTCATTCTGACCTAGTAGTTAAACTATGGAGTTTCCAGTGAATCCAGTCTCAATGTTCACTGAATAGCATTCCTTGTTCATCATGTGCTCCTCTAACAGGGAATAACACAGTGACTGAATCTTATGTTTTTATTCTGTATAAGCATTTTATCTGCATCCACATGCAGTCTGTAGTTTATTTATTTTATGTAAATAATCCTGTTGTGTGTATCACTAGAATTGTTATGCTTTCTGCTGGTGATGTATTGATTCCATGGTGCCATTATCATTCTGTGATAGATTTCTTTTTGTGATAATGCTGTATGATACTACTTAGAAATGTTTGCACAGAACATTATTGATGTAACTGAATTGTAAACTGCTATGATGCATGGTTATGTAGACTGTGAAAAGTTATATTTACTATTATTCTACACAAGAATACACCTTTAAAAAATGTACCTTACATTCGTGTGCTGTATCGGAACAATTTAAATTTTGGTGCAGTTGTCTCGAGCTGCGCCATATTTATGATGTCTATTAAAATTTGCTTAAAGACACTCCTTTCATAGTCTTTGTTGTATGGAGATTTTTCACCTCTCTGTTTTGGTAAGATGTAGAGAATTCATTTGTAGCAAGGAAGACACATGTTACTTAATTGAAAAATAAGGATCAGTCTAAAAATATTTCACATGAAGCATTTTTTAATGTAAATTTTTTCATAAAACTTGTGTAAACTATTCCATTGTTCTAAATGTGCATCCGTATTTTGTTCCAGTTTTTAAACTACTTATGTTGTGAATGAATTAGGACCGTCCATTAGGGTGACCGGATCCCAAATCTTTCCACTCGAATTCCTAGTTATCAACTGGTAAACCAGAGTGTGGTTATTTTTCCTTTTTTCACAAAAGTCGATGAATGATGTTTCTATAATGTTGGTACTTTATAAACAGCACATTGAATTAGGGATGTAAGGTCTCACCTTGAGGCAAATGAAAGCACCATAGGTTGGGTAAGATCTATGAATTCTAAATGTGTTCATTTTCTAAGAGTTGATTTAGCCTGTGTATAATATTCCCCACTTATGTGAAGACTTCCCATTCATTCCTAAACTTTGATCTCAGTGAGCATTAGGATAGCCAGTTTCTGTCTACGTAGTCATCTTCAGCTCTGAGGATTTCAAATGTTATATTACAATAGCCAATCAAATAAACTTATTAAGCATGAAAAATGTCTGATCTCTCTGGAAAACAGTCCAATCACCAGTGCAGTTGTTCTCGCAATGTGAAAACGGAGTAATTTATCTGACATCCAGAAGGGCATGATCACTGGCTTATGGGCAATATGTGCTGCCATGGTTAAGTATAACGTGCATGGCAAAATAACATTATCTAAAAGTAGCACAGGGGCAACTGTGACCACTACAGCCCATAGATGAAAGATGTGAGCAACAGATGCAGAAATGTGTACGGGCAAATAGATATTCAGGTGTTGAGTACCTGACCATCCAGATGAACCAAGAGGCTACAGTTTCTCCTCAATGACTGTTTGGCAAACTTTGCTGTGTATGGGCCTGCACAGCAGGTGCCTGGTTCATGCGCCCATGCTGATTGCTATCCTTTGGCAACAAAGGAAGGAATTTGCATGCAATTACAACTACTGTATGTCCATCAAGTGGAGACAGGCGGCCTTTTCGGATTAATCACATTTTATGCTCCATCGGCTGTTGGTATGTATGTGCATGGTTTGAAGAACACCAGGATGAGTAAAACGAACTCCCGTGGCCACCAAACTCCCCCCATTTAAACCCAGTCAAGACTCTGGGACCATCTCAGTCGAGCTGTACATGCCATGGATCCTTAACTGAGAAATCTAGCACAGTTGGCCATGGCACTGAATTCAGAATGGCTCCAGATCCCTGTCAGTACGTTCCAGAGCCTCACTGACACACTTCCTGCAGCACCCGATGCTGCAAAAGGTGGTTATCAGGCTGTCGACAGATAGCCACATTGATGTGACTGGACAGTGTATTTACATAGTGTGATAGTAACGGTCTCTACAAACTCTTCCATTTCTGGATGTTCTGCCAATTCCAAAGTGCCTGTTATGGACTAGACCTTTTTGCATACACTTTCTTTATATATATTAGCACTGAGCAAAATGCAATTTCTTTAATCTCATATGGATCCAAAGACTGGATATAGCCACATTGGATAACTTCTTTTCTAAACTTCTGGTTTAGGTTACCTTATCTATAGCCTCAAAGAAATTTGGTATGTTCTAAAATAAATGAAGAAAGAAAAATGTAACATTGTTGCAAGAAATGTCACAGCATTTACATAAGTGATATAATAAAACAATGGAAAATATTAATCAGAACAGAGGAATTCGGGAAGTTTTTGTAACATACTAGATTTTACACTCACTTGTCTAATCAATAATATTTAATTACTTGTACATGATTACGGACACATGCAATAGACAAGATTGTACATGCTTGGCAAAAAGGTTCACCAGGGAAGCTGCCTTACCACAAAGTCCATCTGACAATCTGTTGATTTGCAGTGCCTTAAGTTATCAACCATAAAGGCACTATAGAGAGATGTGAAATTTAAATTGGGCTAGTCAGGAAGTTTACTCAATCATCTCTCCCATGCTATCCACATAGTGCCTATAAACTGTTGCCCTTCAGGATTTAAACCATCTACCTCCTGGTCAAGCCACACTGCGTAGAAGTGACCTCACAAATGGAACTGAGTACTCCCAACAGCTGCCAGCATGGATACTACAAGAAGCAGATATTTGACCTTCCCAGTAATGAGACTTCAAACAAGCTTCAGATAACACGTGAAAGGTTAAATGGAAAACCATTGTATTATAAAACACCAATTTTGTGCTCATTTTCAGCAAAAGCACCACCAGAATTTCAGTGAGTAGGGAAAATTGTATCATAATTCATGACATTCTCTGAGAGATTATGGACTGCATTTGGCATGCTGCAGCACCAAAAATGGATTTCTTGCTAAGCTACATAGTTCATAGTTTGGTCATTGTCTACTAGTTTTCCTTCTTCAAACCGAAAACATGTAAGTGTATCACATAATATTGGACTATTCCCTAGCACGTTATGGTTACACTTTCGAGACTCTATTTATGGCATGTGAGTGCCCTCTTTCATAAAATGAAAGCCATAACTAATTAGCATGGTGATGTTAGAGTGAATGCATTGAACTGAACAGCTCTGCAAGGAGTTGCTGTGGCAGCTGAAAGCCAGTGTGGATTGTCCCTAAACAACTAAATCGCTGCTCCTCAGACTGGAGAAAATGTTATGAGTTAGTGGAAAGTTTCAATAGAAGGTAAATGCTATTTCAACAGCAGAGTGCCTACTTACACTATAGTGACACCATAACAGCTTCACAAATAATGTTTCCTTTTGTGTTCATTTATGACAATAAATGTGTCATACAACAGCACGAGGGTTACTGAAGCAACACATCTGATGTGCAGTTCTAATGAGATTATGGTACCAGGTTTCGCTGAGATACCACTGGTGTTAAAACTACACAAGGACTTCTGAATTAGGTAAATTGAGATACCCCACTGAATCTGCGCTAAGGTATTTCCCCTTTACAAGCGCTCAGTAATGCACAAGCAGATAGATTTGAAATTTATTTCACCATTAGTCTGACATACAACATCTAGAACAACACAAATATCCCTATAGTGGTTAGTTCATCTTCAGAATGGATGTAGCTAACCAAGAAGTAATTCAGATGTATGCTTGTTAATTTGTAAAAGAATTAAGAAAAGTGATAGTAATTTCATGTCATTTACAGACACACAGAAAGCATCTGACAATCAAAAGCAGCACGATGCAATTGAAAACCAAAGGGGGACATAGATACCGATGCACGTACAAGTAATACACAAAAGCTTTAAAAGACAAGTGGAGAGGCAAGAAGAAGCAGCAGACAATCAGAAAAGTTTTTAACAGGGCTGCAGTTGATTTCACCTGGTATTTAACTTACATTGGAAATGTGATTAAGGAACTGATAAAATTTTGATTCACAGTGGTTGTGGCTCTTATGGCTGGGAATGAGATAGGATTATTGTAACTTAAGTGGAATGGGTTGGCTGCTCAATAGAGGATTCCAGTCTATGGAGAGGAAAAAACACAAAAGTAAAGAGAGGCCTAAATGATAGTAAACAGTTAAAACACCAGAATCAGGAACGATTAAGTTTAACAGGTATAAGTACAATATTTTGAATGCAAGATGATGATAAACGAAGGGAAACAAAGAAGATATAATGAAGAGATTTGGTAAATTCAAAGCAAGCACTGCACATACCCCATCAGTCCATACAGTTTCCAGACAGAATTAATAAAAAAAAAACAAAGAAATTAAGATTGTGGCTTTAATGCTTTTTGTGTTCTAAGAGTCCACACCTACACAAGTACAATGCACAGAATGTTCAGAGTCATGTGAAACTGTCAGGAAGTTTCCTTTCTTTCAGGAGTGCTAGATCTGCAAGGAGAGCTTCTGTAAAGTTTGGAAGGTAGGAGGCAAGGTACTGGTGGAAGTAAAGCTGTGATAACAGGGCATGAGTCGTGCTTGGGTAGCTCAGTTGGTAGAGCTGCCCGCGAAAGGCAAAGGGCCCTAGATCGAGTCTCAGTCCGGCACACAGTTTTAATCTGCCAGGAAGTTCTTTGGGATGTTTTTCAGCTCTTATCACATTGGTTTGAATGTCTGTTATGTCATCAAATTGTTGACCTTTCATGTGAATTTCTGCACTTTGCCATTGTGTGTTAGGGTCATACTGATAATCAACTTTTGCCACGTGATGATTTTGGCACAGAAAAGAATTGTAGACATTTTGCATTTCAATAAATTTGCATTAGGTGTGTCTAGCATTGTCGTTTTTCTTTGGGAGTCAAAGCATGCAGGCAAACTTTGCACACACTTTCTCTGCTGAATGTCTTGAATATGTGATTTAGATATGTTCAGTTCGTTGTTGCTCCACTGCAATTTGTGAAAAAACTAGTCGCACGTCCAGACTTAACAATGCCTGCTCATAACTGACTGGTCAAACACACACCAGTTTTTTCACAGTTGTTAGTACAAAATACCAATCTTGTTACTGTGCTATCACTGCTTATGTGCAATGAACAAAATCAATCTCGGAAGTTTTTGGATGGACAGTGTATTCTTACTCAAACTATCTGATATTTGCACAGTTCTCGGGTATCCGACCAGGTAGCATCCTAATTTCTCCACAATATTTCGGCAGACGTACACGCTGCCATCTTCAGGTGGTTCCTAACGAATGGTGTGCTGTTCCTCTCTGCGCCCTATATATACTAGCTGTTACCCCCTCCACCATTCCTGTACTGGTGTGGCCGGTGCGGCGGCTACTGGAGGTGGTGGGGAAGCAGCGCCTGGGTCTGTACTGGGGTCTGCAGTCTCCCTGCTACCACCATCGGGGGCAGTCCTCGATCTCTGGGACCGCATCTTTCTCTCCAGGCTGAGTGCAGGGTTCCAAGCCTGACTAAGTTGAAGGCCACTGTCTGTATGGATTAGATCGCCTTGTAGTCGGATGGCCTCTTTAGTAACACAGTCCCAGAAGTAGGAAGATTGACAAAGTAGAGGATGCGGTCCAGAGATCGAGGACCACCCCCGACGGAGGCAGCAGGGAGACTGCAAACCCCAGTTCAGACCCAGGCGCCACTTCCCCCATCACCTCCAGTAGCCACCACGCTGGCCGCACCAAAGACACCAGGAGAGGAACGGTGGAGGGGAAACAGCTAGTAAATATAGGGCGCCGAGAGGAACAGCACAGCATTCGTCTGGAACCACCTGAAGATGGCAGCATGTACGTCTACTGAAATACTGTGGAGAAACGACGCTACCCGGTCGGATACCCGAGAACTGTTCAAATTGGAAATACACCAAGAGAACTTCAGGTCGCATATCTGCTATTTCCCAGACAGTATTTTGGGAATACACAAAACAACCATGATGGGCAGAAACCTCCTCACATTCAGCATATTAGTCTTGAATCTTAATCTGGTGTGATTCACTGAAATCCAGAAGTCCAGGATTCAATGCTCAGTCAGTGACTCATGAGGACTGGACTTCCACATTAAACTGTAACAGTAAGGGTGTTCAAAATCAGGATTTGCAAAGCAATACCCTAACAATGGAATCTCCCTCTGCTGATAAAGAAATGACAACACACTAGAGACCAAAACATGGTGTGAACAACTTTATTAGAAGTGAGAGAAAAGGTTAGATTGACCTCAGTGGACAGAGACAAGAAAACACACATAAAACATTAAAAGGTAAAACAAATAATAGTGTGCATTGTGCTCTAGATGCATTAAATGTTACTAAGATTAGTAATTGAATATATGATGTGTGACCTGTATTAACTGAGCAGAGGGGAAAATGGAACCAACTAGTCCCCCAAAGAAAAAGAGGTAGAAAATCACCTAGGGTGAAGAGGATCAACCTATGTATCACTTTGTCCATAAAGGCTTATCCCTCTTCACAGAAGAGATGAACATTCATTTAAAAATTCAGGAGACTGAAGAAAAGTTAATATTGTAAACTATCATTTAACAACTTAATGAAAAATTATAGCCTATCACAATGAGTTAGAATATAAAAGAAGTGTCAAAATTTCGGTAATTAGAATACATTTTTCAAATTAAAAAAAAAAAAAAAAAAATATTCTACTGTCTTGAATGAGGAGAATTCAGGGTTAGCTCAATTATTTAGTGCTGAGAGGTGGAATTGTTCTTGGTACGTATTTGTGAGATTTCCAAAAGCTTAAACAGAGAGGCTTAATGGCTAAACGATAACCAAAACTCAGAAATGGCCCTTTGACTGGGTTTCTGGGTTAACAACCTGACCCCTATGTATTCACAACTGCAGCAGTAACATGCGCTTCGAACAAGAAAGAGGAGTTTCCCTGTGGTTGTATGGTTTGATGTACCAAATTCACAAAAGTGATGACAGCAGAATAAGGAATCATATAGATGTAAAGAGATATTACTAATCAATACAATCCTACTACAGAATGCCAAACAACACGGGCAAAATCTGTGCATCGCATGGATGGATTACACAAAGTAGTGTAGCACATGACTGTGTACTGAAGTGTAACTCTATCAAGTGCATGCAAAATTGTTAAAGTTATGTAATATAGCATAGAATGATGGAACATCAGTCTATACAGAAATAATGGACAGCAATGTTTGCAGTCGCAAATTATACAGATAAAAAGGAATTTCAGGGTGATTCTTTGCCTCCACTCTTATTTTACATTTGCCCAATTACTCTATCTAGACAAGCAAATGCACACACTTTCCAGCTGTATGCTTAAAGATAACTAGAAATTAGTCATATTTTTTACATGAATGACTTCAAATATTTGTGAGAAATGGCATGATCTTCAATGAAATGCTATTGTTAAAACATTTGGGGGATGATATTTGCATGTAACTTCAAACTAACAGATGTGTGGAATATTGGGCTGTTATGAGGGAACCTTATGAAAGCAGAGCACATTCCCTTACATAGAGATACTAGTATTAGATATCTAGAACCTGGGGAGACTTACAGGCACTTCTGTCAATAGGAAAATAATGAAACTGCAAAAGAAATTGTGAAAGAGTGTTCAAGAATTCTATAGGAGGGTAAAACAGGTGACAAGAACTGGACTCAACTCCAAGAACAAATTTATGACTACAGGGTCACTGGCAGTTTCTGTAATATAGCTTTGGTCTGGTAGACTGGACCCAACAAGACATCTGCTTATCATAAGACACAAAAGTTGCTTGCAATGTATGTAGTTCACTCAACAGCTGACACTGCAGACTATATACGACATGTCAAGAAGGAAGGCGAAGTCCGAGACCTATAAAGGCAACATATCATAATGCCATAGTTGGATTTGGTAGGTATGTGATTCAGAGCATGAATGATACACTAATGCATGAAAGAAACAGCAAATGGAAACTAGAATTATTGCCCCCAACTAAGGTCATTAAAGCAAGACTGGAGATAGAAAACTCTGCATGATCAGTACACAAACTACCGGAGAACTGAAATATTGACAGAGATCACCCACATCTGTGGCTTAAAAGAGGAAGAATGAGAGCAGAGTCAGAATCTCTAACAGCTGCTGCACAAGATCAGGCTTTGAAATTGAAGAACTATAACAAAAGTTACAGTAAAACAACTCACGATGATTCATGTCAACTTTGTAGACTACATTCTGAAACTATGGACTACACAATATCAGACACTCCTATCTTGGCAAATAATGAATACTTCAATGGCAATGAGTACACTAAGTCCATTGGTGAATGCAGAGCTTTACAAGTACCAGCACTATCCAATAAATGGTGTGACCAAACAACTATGTGGTCATGACAGCTGGCCTCCATACTATCCCACACGATCAAGAGATACATACCAACAGAATGGTTGTAGTTAGTAAGCCTGATACTGTAGATCATCATCCCAAAAAACGATCATACCTTTCGATCAACACCTCAGTCCTCTGTAACGGGAACATTAACGAAAAGCAAGCTCAAAAGAAATTTTAAGTATATGGATCTGATGTGTAATGTTAGAACCAATTTCAGTCTCCATCATTGGTGCCCTGGGATCAATATCACATAACCTAAAGTAGACTCCTAAGATGTAGTAGACAGTGAAATACAAGGTACAGTACTGTTTGTAACTGCCCATGTATTATGCAAAGCATTGTAAAATCACTTAACTTACCAGGTCTGCTCTTGAGAAAGTTCGAAGTTACCTGGAGTAGACTTTATTGTATCCAACAATGTTAACTCTAGTGTGAAAAATAAAGATGATGATAAAATGAAATATTCCCAAGCCCTGAACTCAAACAAAGGAAGAAGAAATTAAATGTTTGAAGTACACCACGGTACGCAGATGAATCAAAAGGAGAAATGTTGAAAGGAAGAAACACGTGGTACATGTTAGTGTTAAAAATTAGAGAATAAATTAAGAACGAAATCTATGCAAAACCCACAGTGTGAGAAAATAAAGCTCAATAGGACATACTGACATACCTGTGATAACTTTATTTGGCAAGTCAGTAAGTAGTCACAGGAGTAAAAAATGGGGCACTAAAAAAATTTATTTGGGAAATGAGATGTCTACACAACAGAGTGAAACTGATGATGGTGGAAATGAACTGTAAGATAGCTTAACACCTAAGGAAAAATCATGTCAGAAATAAAATTTACTTCAACTCTACAAAAGACCCGTAGGTGTCAAAGTATAACTTTTCTCACTATAGCCAATATACAGTGCAAAAAATTAATGTAACAATACCTCAAATTTTGTCAAAAGGAGCAAAACAGATGTATCTGAAACTTGTATGTTGTAAAATCAAGGGAGAATTTCACAAATAAATACATTCCCCCTTTACAGAAATTAAGAAACACTTGTTAAGCCGATTATGAAGTGACACCGAATGGTGTAATTATACAGTTGGTCACAAATTGCAGCACCATGAAAGCAGCATGCAACATACATCAGATCGGCACGATGTGTAACACACATTTCGATATACACATGATTAGCATCACAGTGCAACCGCACGAAGTACATATGTAATGCCATCAACATTCTCTATACAGAGAGAGAGAGAGAGAGAGTGCAGCAAGTTTCTCTTTCAGAAATTACATTTGAATGTTGGTTGGTAGTGTGGAAGAAGAAGAAGAAACAAATGAGCACATCAGTATAATTCCAGGATATTGCTGCTCGTGTTGTTCAGGACCTCACGGTTGTCGCAGAATGTGGACTTGATGGGTCTCAATGGCCCCACGTGAGTAAGGTCCAAGAAACTGAAATACTGTTTTCTCAGCATTATAAAGACGTGCCAAATACCACAGGTCAGGAAATGGGCTTGTTTGCAGAAATACAAGTATCCAGTGGACAGTGTAATGATGTCTGAAGCAATATGGAGTGTCAGCACCTAACCATTGCTAACACAGCAACAGAGATGTCCCTAGAGCAGTGTGCCCAATAACACCACCAGACAGGGCGACAACACATTGCCTTTTTAGACGAGTCTCAGTTCTGTATACAGTATCACAACGTACATAGCCACCCGTGAATGCTCAGCGAAAATGAGCGTTTCCCGATTGCAGGCATCATTGTCACACAGACCAAACTCCTAGAGTGATGACATGGGCTGCCATTGGGTAAACAACACAGTCACCTCTAGTTTGCATAGCTGGTAATTTGGACAGCAGTTGTAACATTTCAAATGTATTAAGGCTGGTTTCTGTGCCCTAACTTTCTGGCCACCATGAAATCTTAACAAGATAATATGCTGTCTGTACCATTCTAACCTACCTCGATACAGAAAGTATTCAGACTGTTGCCCTAGCTGGCACATCTCATCCACTGCAAACATTTGGTCATCAGTTGCCACGAGACTAGCATCCTACCACTTGCTGGCCACTAAGACTGATGAATTCTGACAGGGTTGAAACAGCATAGAAATGGTTTATTTGAGATGAATTCATTGTTTAATTTTTTTTCTTTATTTTTTCCCCTACTGGTTTAACTGCTTCTTATTCTTTTTGTTTATAGTTACTGTTGGCAGAAGTGGCAGCTCTTTATAGTAGATTTCTTACAATGGATACACCAAAATCACATACTATTTTTTCTATTAAACTGTTTACACATAATGAGTTAAATTTTGTTATTTGCTCTCTTTTCCTCGTGTTGAATTTTAATGTTTAGCAGTGTATATTTATTTCACTTTTTATAAGTGCTGGTGCATTATTTTTTACATAATGGTTAGCTACATAAATTTAAAATACTTTAACTTAAGTAGAAATTCTGTTATCTATGTAAAACAGTTATTAAAAACCACGAACATCTTAGCAGCTTCCTCCCTCCTCGCAAAAAGAAAAAAAGGTATTCTTTGCCCAAAAGAGAATTACACTGGAGCTTTTTATGTGGAAAATCGTGCAATGATGACAATATCCTACAAAAATTGAAGCATAGTGTATACACAGGCATTTGATTTCAGTCTTATGTATTTTCACAACAATTTTTAATTAACTTGATCACTTAGTGAGACTTACAATACACTGTGTGACAAAGCCTTCACAATAACTCATGGCTCATTTCTTTGGGTAGGATTTTCCATTTCAAGTGAAGTGAAAATGTCGTACTGTTATAAGGTTCACAGAGTACAGTGACGAGTCTGGTAGGCTACCAAGCCAGTACAACATAGGAGAGATTTTTGTCCATAATTTAATAAGTATCTTCCAATGTGCTGCACTGTAGTTTCTGCCTCTTATCAAATTTCTTTATTGTTTTCGCTTTTTCTACAAAAGAAGGAACTCCAATTTATAAAGAGCAGATTTTACTCTTTTATTAACAATTTCAATTCATGGAATGTAATATATTTACATATGTATGTTCACAAAATGTTTGTGTGGCATGGCGAGGAGCAGGCACCAGTTCCATTACTGTAATGAATGAATTCTCTCTCTCTCTCTCTCTCTCTCTCTCTCTCTCTCTCTCTCACACACACACACACACACACACACACACACACACACACTTTTCGATTAACAATGTTCCTAATTTTTCAAACTGCTACAGCACAATAAAATACAATCATTGTAGACTTATCACAAAACAATTTTGTTGGACAAACCTGAAACTAGTACATAGTGGCGTTCTTACCATTAACTTAGCAAGTAATTCATACAACAGTATTCCTGATTCACATTTGTTTCAAACTACAACTGGACTTTTGTCCTGCTCAGTAGTGAGAAAGAAATTTTATTATATTGACAAAATCAAAAGTATTAATAGACAAATTTAAAATGAAGTGACAATCACAAAAAATGGTGCTAGGTACAAAAAGTGACTAAACTGACTGGTTGTTACGTCTGGTACAATACATCTAAGAGTATCTATATCTGAGTTACAATTTTCTCAATCATTAATCACAATTACAGAAAATTTTAGATCTGTATGAATTGTGACAAAAATTCCCATTTTCTTTCTGATCAATGAGGCTTCTTATACATTCGATGTTATACCTACATTAATCACTGTGATACAGCAATGTAAATATCAAAAAGCCAAACTGAATCAAAATGTATACTAACCTGAATGTTTTATTTCACTGTAGAAAGTGAGATTTTATTCAAATTTGTATTTCATTGTTAAGAATTAATACATGTAGAGGAAACTTTTAAGTTTGATGTATTTTATCTCATCTTTAAGAGTATGTAACAAATACAAGAACATTAACACTTTTCATATTATTTTGTCACCCATGTGCACTTACAATTTATAATATATGTAAACACTTTTAAAAGTCTATTAAACTGCAGTAAATATGAATTTAATTTGCTTGATGCATAGAAGTTCATTGGACAGGTAAACTCTAATGCATCAACACAAGTCTGGAGATTCACTGTTACCCAGTAAATGGGGGGGGGGGGGGGGGGACACTATTTGAATTTAATTTTATTTGTAATACAGTCCATCACTGGGTCTTATATTGAGCTCATATCTCATCTCAGAACCTACCAATATGACCTTGTCTTTATATTTAGTTGTTTTGTGAGGCACTTCAGAACTTTATTTCACTTCTCATATTTCATGGTTCATGCCTGTTTTACCTTCTCCATTCATCCTGTTCCCACAGTAAATTTACATTTAATGTATTATCATTGCTTTGATGGAGGAAACTTAAACAAGGTTCCCCACTAGTATTCTTTAGAAAAATGAGCATTAAAATATCTAGACAGCCCAAAACATACATATACAACTGCAAACTCTGTGCTGTTCAGTATGTAATTACCTCCACAGTATGCCACCCAGCATCTTAGCAAAATACAAGTACATTCATCATCTAACTGTAGCCCTTAAATCAAGTTTCTCCTCCATAACAACAAGTTTATAGTGTATTCTACAATAGGGTTCTCTGCTAAATATGTACATGTCCTCAAATTATAACTTTCAAATGAAATCCTATGAATTAAGTAATTTAACACAAATGCATTTTAGTATTCTAGTACCTAGTATGAAGCTGGTCAGATGAAAACTTCCCATTGTCAATTTAACTACGAAGTCTATAACTGATTTATGTACTTACATACATACATACGTAAATACATGCACATGTTCACAATACAAAAAGTAAACAATATAAAAGCAATCATGTAAATAACAAATTACAGGTGCAGACGCAGTCTAGTGCAAAGAGATGTTTGCTGTTGTTCTGTTCTTAAAGCACAGTAAATGAAGCAAGATTGGATTTTAATGTCTTGTTGATGACATGGTACAATAATAGACAATTTATTCACAAACAAACCTTATGTTAAATGTTATTCAGTTTGTTGACAACAGAAAGAAACAGTGCCCATGGAAAAGGTTACACAATAAGCTTCCCAAAATGTTTAAATATTACAACATTCCTGTGTGTAAAATATAGGATATGGGATATAGCACTGAGCATAATGGGCACTCTACACAGTTGCAAAGAGTGGAATTTTAAAAACAGCAGAGAAATAATTAGGCCATTCAATATTTAGTTGTTGGGCTACTCCTATCTTGTTAGTACATAACACCCTTAAGGTGGGGTGGGAGGTTAATTACAACACAACAGTAACAGTACTTTCCATAACAAAATTGAGAGGAACTCAAATCTTACCAGTTTTTCATTGTCACAACATAGCAAGTATCCCACTTACCAAATAATAATAATAATAATAAATTATTTATTTATTAGTACTATTATTATTATTATTATTATTATTATTATTGTTGTTGTTGTTGGCTTTACAGCTTGTCTGTCATTACATTAGACGAAAACTGGATCATGTCCCAATGGAGTACAATGTGCTATTGGATAATACACTTGGGTGAATGGTAAAGCTTTTAGTGTTAGACAACATGTGCTCATACTCAATTGGAAGAGTTGTAATCAGTAACAGATGGTAGTTCCACACATACAGGGGCTCCATCAACAGAGGGCAGTTCTGCAGACACAGAAGTCTAAAATCATAATACTGCAAATCTAATGCCAGCAAAACACTTGCAATTTAGAAACCACATCCATTACAGTAGAAAACAACTGAACTGAAAACAATCTCTCTTGTAATAAAACCCTGCAGCAACTATTACTCTTTTGCATTAGCATTAATACTGCTATATGATACTTTTATCTCAATAGACTACGATTATAGCTAACACAGAACATTTCAACACCATTGCATTAAGTGCGTATGGGGCACAGATTCCAAAAGTCAATGACTATAACAAAATAATAGTAATAATACACCCCCCCCCCCCCACACACACACACCACTTATTTGAATATCAGCTCTACTGAAGCTGCTGTGTATTTATTTAACAGAATGCTGTGCATATATAATGAGCTATCAACAATGTAAGGAAAAGACAGATTGCTACTTACAGTAAGATGACATGATGACATGTTAACTTACAGACAGGGATAGTGAAAAAGACACTTACACATTAGTTTTTGGCCAAAGCCTTTGGTATTGCATTCCCGTCCAAGGTGCCAGAGATGGAAATCTTGTGCATGCTTGTGTGAATGAATGTTGTGTGTTTACTTTACTTTTCTGATGATTGCTCTGGCTGACTGCTAATATGTACATATCGTTTTTTTTTTTTTTTTGCAACTTAACACGTCATCTTTATGGTAAGTAGCAATCTATCTTTTCCTTATATTTCTGATGTTCCAACCTGGAGTTCCCATGGTTTGCATAATTAACTATCAATCAGAAATAAATATTGGATAAACTGACTTCTCTCATCCTCCATTCTGAATTTTGTATCTGTTATTGTACCCTCTTCTGAGTGTTACACCAAGATTAAATTCAAGACTGTACAACACTTCACAATTCAGCTATAAATGTGTTGACAAAATTACTGCACATGTTGTCTTTGTTTCCTTTTCATGAAGTACTGGAAGAGAAGACTAAGGACTGCAGCTGTAATAAATGACACTTCGGTTTGCTTCGCCATTTTCAAAGACTGAATGCCAAATAGGTCCACACTAACCAATTTGACAAGTTTTACAACAAATTTTAATAAAGAATAAAATAAATAATAAAAATTGTGAACCTATACAGCAATATAAACTGTGAACCTATACAGAAATCTAAAAACAGGACGACTGGAGCTGTGGTTTAAAAATCCAACTACTACTGCCCCACCAACTTATAAAAACACAGTTGGATCAAAAGTGTAAGTATGACGAAGAGACTTCTGAGAGACAAAGAGGAGAACACTGACCATCAATAGACATAACACTAACTCATGCCAGTGGCAGTTTTAATTTTGTGCTCTTCAAGGACCCACTTCCAAGGCTATTTTGCTACTTCTGAGAGCAGTCTCATCAGATGCTGTTACAGCACAAATTATAGTACATATGGATAACTCCAAAGCAGCTATAAAAACAGCATACATACGCAAATTTTTCTAACTGAAAAATGAATCAAGTATTCCAATGAGGCTGTTTTTATTGTGTCCTCTGAGTCATTCAGTATGATGCCCTCTGACAGTGTTAATTTTGCCTTTATTAGTTCCTATGAATTTTACTGCTGCTTCCGCAGTTAGGCACATTGCAGAATACACAATTTCACCTAATTTCCAAGTGATAAAATATATTTTGCCTCCAGCATCCTTAGCAGACAATTATTATTAGTTTTATTACTACTGCAGTTAATTTTCATTAGTATGTAGTCTACAATATAATATTTTCTTTCTTTCACATAGTATTTTCCTCCTGTCTGTTCTCTAAGCACTCCCCTATGGTGCATATATCAGATTAATATACCAATATATTTGATACTAAACACTTTTCTGACACCTCATGGAAACAAATTAAATAAAATACAATCAGTAGAACAAATTCTTATTTTATATGCTGCACTGAATAAAAAAAAAAAACATTACATTTCTCATATATTAATAATGTTTTCCAAATCTGGAAATATGACACACAACGTAAGCCATTCTGAATGAATTCAAGCCCCCTGAATGACTATCACTCACAAACCACAGTTCTCTCCCTCTCTTTCATTTAGTAAGTTTAGAATGCAATTGTGGCAGTCTTAGAGCTTGTAAACCAAGCTACACAACTTAAAACACTCTAGCCAGGCTATTCCCAATATCATAAAAAGGTTTTTACACCTGCTTTATATAGTATCACATATTTAAAAAAGTGTGTATTTATTAGTTAAGTTAAATTTACAGTTTTTACAATACCAAAATTTATACACAGTAATATACATCTGCTCACAAAATAAACATGTAGTACTTGACAACGAAGTGTTGTTAAATTTTAACATCCAAGCATTTCTGATAAATGACTCACAGTGGTAATTGATGTAAATACAATCACAATTATCTGCAAAGCCAGAGAAGACTGAAGCATATCCTGCCCTTGAACAATGACTGAAAGTGAATAATTTACTGTGCCTCAGAAAATAAACTGAGAACACTAATTGTCGATAATTATTACTTTGAAGGACAGTTTCAATTTGTTGTATGCAACAAACAAATTCTGATTGTAAATTTTACAGAGTTAATATTTTCAGTCTCTGCTGAATTTTCAGAAATCAAGTTTGAACATATGCATTTCATTTGGCAGCTTACAGTCTATACATTACTACTAAGTAGCTAATGGTAAAACTGATTCTTCCAAACAGACTGATAGTCGCCAACAATTCAACTGTAGGTAATTTAACAAAGTCTTCTGTAAATTTATTTGGAATTCTTGGAAGACCATTCAAACCTGTGACACTTTTTTCCCCACTTACTTTCTTATAGGATATAACTAATCCTAAAATCAAATGCATTTACTTCCAACAGATGTTCTTGTTGCATTAATTCACATTTCTTTCCAGGCATAACAATACAACTGCTACATTCACATACAAACTAACAATTCTAAACAACAGGAAATTTTGGCCCTCTCAACGTTCAATCCTATTCTCTCTTACACACTCAATGTAATAGTTAATTACAGATGCACCCAGATACAACCACAGAAGTTACTTACTTGATTAACAGGGGTAGTGTTAAATTTGTGAGATTCCCCTATACATTTCCACACTGCATGTGACTAGAGTAAAATTAAGTGAGCATAGCAACAAGCAAGCATGTCACTGAATGTACATCATTATTTTGAGGGTGGAAGTAAAAATAGCTATTTCCCAGATTTAAAAAATGCTTACTTCTCATTGTGACTAATGTCTGGTGCCACTAAAGATAAATCAATCACAAGCATGTAGTTAAATGAAATAACACGTCAACTCTCGATGATGATAATAATTATATTATAACAGGAATGAAGGGCTGTAGTTCTTATAAGTACAAAGTTTATCAGACACTGCCACTGTACGTCAACTTATTTTCCTCAGTTTCTTGTACACGTCTACCTGAAATTAAGACAAATTTATTAAATCTAACTCAAAAGGTTAACTACTAAATTACAAATTAAATTAAGGTGGGAACAGTTTTTAGAAACAATATTTATGAGCCAAGGGATGCCATTTAGCTTCAGTATATATTCTAATTATTTTGCATCTCACTTCGCTGCTGTTTCACCTTTAGCATCTAGTAAAGAGAGTATACCATCATTACACTATATGTAAGCACAACAAACCTCATTGTACACAGCAATTCCTCTTAATGTTTAAAAACCCACAAAGTGACATAGATGATGCTGAAAGAAGTTATTATATACAAGACACATGGGGCCACAAATGTCGGGAAATACCCCAAAAATTGGGTGACAAACACTGTACATGTGACATCACCAGATGACGTACCTTGCTGCACATGCAGCAGTTAAGCTTGTCGATCTTAACTCTGGCTGGTAGGGGGCAGTGCTATATATCGCTCCAGAAGGCTACTCTGTTTTCATAAATGTAAACTGATTCATTGTAGTCTTATATTACCACTACCATGAGCACTACCGTATCACATTCGATAATGCAAGAATGAAAACAGACTAACCGAGTGGAGCAATACATAGCGCTGCCCCCTACCGGCAAGGCTAGGATCGACAAGCCCAATAGCAGCACATGTGGCAAGGTATGTCATCTGATGTCATCAACATCTGTAGCCCACTTTTGACACATTTCCTGACATTTGCAGCTCCATGTGTCTTACATTAAATTATTTGTCTCAGCATTATCTATGTTGCTTCACACGTTTTTAAGCATTAATAAGAATCACCCTGTATAGTGTGAAACCCAACTCCACCATCTTAATTTCGAACTCTGTTCAGGAATATTTTCCTAGTATTTTAGTATAAGCAAAGAGTTGTACATTGTGTAGCAGAATAGTTACCAAAATAAATGTCTAATAGCATGATGTAAGGTATGTAAATTAATGCATACATCCACTGTTTTTGCAAATTAAGCTATAAATAGAACTTCGACATAATCTTATAAACAACACACAGAGCATCAAGTCGTTAATACATATCTCAACTGTGAACTATAAACAAATGATTTATAATATTTCACAAAAAATATTCATTCACAATTGTAAACATTATGTACCAAAAGTTTTGCTGAATGTTAATATGTAATGACAATTTTACAGTTAGAAAATAAAAAATAATCCACTAAAGATTGCACAAAAAGTACTGAAACATGTCTGGGTGAAACAAAATAGAAAAAGAAAGGTCTTTTGCATAACATGGAATTCCTTGCCCTATTTTTGCAGCAAGCACGGACATAACAAGAAGAATTGCAGCACCACAAGATGATTACTCTTGTTGCTATTTCAGTCTTATTTCTGTCATAAGCATACTGCAAACTGAACAGTTTATTCATGACAACATTTCACTTTTATAAACATAGTATTAGCAATGATTGTTTTGAAATCATTATGGGTGGAAGTCCTTTGAGCTCTTCTGATTATTATAGGCTGAATGACAGTTTTACTTTAGAATGACACATTAAAGACTGTACTGTCAGTGTCAGCTAATGTTTCTCTTTCTGATTTAGATCAAAACTTAACTTTTTTCTGTTGGTCCAAGATTAGCATTATATTATACAGTATAGTGAATCTGTGAACGGCATTCAATATCTGAACTAAAGTCAGTCAGTAAAGCTTAAACAATTGGCCCTAAAAGCAGAAGACAAGTTCTTTTTATTTATGCAGCAAAATAACTGACAATGGCTGTAGTAGTGAAGATATAAAATGAAAACTGACATTAGCAAGGAAAGTGTTTCTGATGAGGAAAACTTGTTAATACTCAATATAAGTTTGTGTTAGGAAGAATTTTGTGAAGACATTTGTCTGGTGTGTAGTCTTTTACCAAAATGAAACATACATGATAAAAAACTCAGATAAGAAAAGAATAGAAGCTTTTGAAATGTTGTGCTACAGAAAAAGATTTAATTTATTGTTCCGTTTATTAATCAGGAGAGAGAAAACTGAATTGGGGGAGAAAAAAATTCTGATGGTATTACTTGACTGAAAGATCAAGTTGCAGGACCTGTTGTGTCTCCGTCAGATGCAGTACACAGCACTAGACTTTAGAAAGTACCACACACAGAATGGCCAGCCACATCCTCGATAGCACACGACAGGAACTACCTCATGCTTACGGTCCAAGACATTCAAATAGTCCATTCTTACACCAATAGTTATGTCTACCATCTAAGTGTGCTGAAACCCAGAGCTATTCGATCCATCTGCCAAATAGTCCAGATTCAAATGTTCATATGCCGAGCACAAGATTTAAGTGACCGTACACCAACGCACAACCAGTTATCACCCAGCTGCCTTCAGTTGCCTATGGTGATTGGACAATTCTCTACAGTTACTGCCCAGTTCCAGTCATTGGGTAGTTAATGCCAAGTGTCTAAGATTATCTGTTGAGAGGCTGAACTTATAAACTCTCAAACTGCAGTCCTAACTGAACTTCAACTAGAGTATTTAGTCATCATTTACTGTGTTAGGTTAGGTAAGATTCAGACTTTTACATAAGTGTGTCTTCTCCTCGAGCAAAACAAGAGTACATTTTGATGCACATTATTTTAGTAAATGATTGTTCTTACTTCCCACATGTTGTCCTAGTCACTCTGTTTTAGATATTTTGCCCTGTGACGTGACTGTGGCAAACAATCAAGTACGCCACCTTCCTACAAGTGTGGGAGGGATTCCACCTCCTGCCATCTTTAAGTTGGCTTGCACAAGATACCTAGAGAGCTAGATCAAAACAATCTTTGGATTGAAGACAGCAACAACACAGGCATTATACTCTCACTCAATATGCAAACAGAATGGGACACAAAATCCATAATACTGGTACAAAGTATCCTCCACTATGCACCCTGCAGTTGCTTGCAAAGTGTAGATATTAATGTAAATAAACTATTGTTAACTTCTGACTGTAATTCTTTATCAATGTTGTAATGCATTGTATGTGACTATCATATGTCTGTGCCAACAGCTCACTGCAGTAAAGACGTTACAGCCAGGAACAGATGATAGTTCTTTTAAATGGTTAAAGCTATGTACGCAAAATTTATTTGCTCCTAAATGGCTTTCATAAAATGGACATACATGAGCAAAAAGTAATATCACTCTGCACCTATGATGCCACATACCTGCAGAACTAGGGTACTCCCCCATTACCATTTTGACTGCTGTTGAGGCTGTGCTGTTTGTGCTATGTGTGATGGAGACCCCTTCTCTGACAACCCTAAAATATAATGCACAACTGTACTGTGTTTACACAAAATAAATCAACAAAAATTAAAGTAAGTAATTCACCAGACAGACAGAGAGAGAGAGAGAGAGAGAGAATATATTCCCAGATGTGAACATACCCTCAAGAGTTGCAAGTGCAAGTTTATATAATGAATTTATCAGGTTCTCTCGTTTACTTTGTCATGTATGCTTTGAGAAATAAATTTCTGTTATGTAAAATTACATTAAGTGACACAGATCCATGTCAGAAGGTCTTGTACTTTCCCTAAAATGACGGATAAAAAATTTCAGTTAAAACTATGCACATACCAGGTGTATATGTCACTTTTTCTGCTGGGTTCAGTGATGTATTCTCCGTTGCATTATCAGGGGCAGACGCAACAAACACAGCACTTGTACCAGTAGGCTGAGAAGTTACAGCTGGTCCAGCTTCATCATCGCTTATATCCTCCTACAAACCAAATGAAATTTGAGTATCACCTTGAAGTCTTTAGATAAAAAGTTGGTTAGCAATATTTTACAGAAACTTAACATCTGAATTAAACAAACATGAACAACAACAACAAGTTAATCAGTGTTTAAATACCTCACAATATGGTCTACGTATTATCATAAATACGTTTTGGATCTCCTGGTTTTCAATTTTTTATGTACTTCAATTACGCAAAATATGACTACAGTGCAAATGAACTTGGTATTCATACAACTGGTGCTGACTACAACTATAAGTTTTCTGTTATGGAGCTTCACTGCTATGATGGATACTTACTTATGTTCATCTGATAAAGCTCTTAAACAGCTTCTCTTTCCAATTAAATTTTATAGGGACATGGCAGCTGAAATTTGTATTATTTGAGAGGCAGAACACAACATGATACTTGTTATGAAGCCAACTAGAGATAGAAATCACACTATTCAATTTTGAGGGATGAGATGGTTGGAGAAGGATGGGGGCATATTAGGTGGTATAGTGTGATTTAATCAAAATAATTAGTATTTAACACTTATCAGACATTACTGGGTAAGATCTCATTTTGTCAACATGCTGTACAAAGTGTTACTGCAAGAAGGATCTATCAAATAGCCGAGACTATTACTGACATAACTGCAGGTTAGCATTAGGACACGCAGCTGGCCCCAAACCAGCAAAAAGTACAGTTCTGTGCAATATAATAATTGTTTAAGGATTTACTATTACGGTTCAACAGTATTCAATTACAGTGAACTGATATGAAATGCATTTGTTACATATGGATAAGTGCAAAGGAAATGATACATGTTAAAATTATTTTATATTTTAGAAGGAAATTCTCAAATTGCAGTCCAAGCTGAATTTAAACTACAGTAGTTATTCATTATCTACTGTGTTAGTTCAGATTATGTTCACACTTTAAAGTAGGTGTCACGTCTTCTCCTCGAGCAAAAGCAGACTATTTTTAATATAGTTGGGCTTACTGCTAACAATGGTCAAAAGCTTATGAACACAGATTTCCACTGCCAAAATGAACAAACTGCTCCTATAAGCAACATTAATCATTTAGTCCATTTTCATAAACAGAAGATTATTAAACCACAACTTCATTTTACATTGTTACATTTAGCAGATTATCATGAGTAGGAATAGATTTCAACTGTTATTGAGATAGCTTCACTGCTCAGACAACTCTGCAATCCAATGGCCAACAAAATTAGACCAACTCCACAGCATCATTTACAACAATTACATTTCATATTCAAAGAAATTTCAGGCTTGCAGCCACTCATTGTCAACTATATTTTGACTGAACACCTGCCAGTAATCCTCAGGTGAGCCATTAAGCCTGAAGAAGGTGTCCTCTATTCAACAGTTGACTAGTGCATTGCGAGTCTTCAGTACATGCGTCAATATTGTAGCGACGAACACACCAAACTACAAAGAAGTAGTCCCTCTCTCGTGGAATTGCAAAATTCAGCTGTCCTTAGGATTGCTGCTTCGTGTGACCATTGGCAAACTCCATCATCTTTGATTAGAACAAATTGAGACGACGACAGCGATTCATGCATTGTCTACCCGATAGTCGCTACCACGGTTCATCAGATTTTTCATGATGCATATTTCTGCAGATTCTTTAATAATGGATCTCAAAAAGATGTTGCTGTACCCAGAATTACTGATTTATCACATCTATTGAATGTCTACTGGAGATAAAATGTATGACAGTTTCAGACTTGTTTGGATGCAAAAGGTGAGTGCAGAGTTTATTACTCGGGGCAGCATTCTTTCATGGTGCATGTGGTGTGGCCAACATAAACCTTACCACAACGGCAAGGTATTTTACAAATCCCAGCCTTCCACATTAACAAATTGTCCTTCACTAATCCCAGAAGTTTGGCCATCTTAGATGACAGGCAGAAAACCACTTTCACTTGAAAGCAAATTAAACAGGGTAGAAACAAATAAAGCTAAGAAATCAGGAAGTGAATAAAGAGGAGATCGCATCAGCAGAATCTTTAGTTTTTTTTCACTTTTTTTGGGGATATTTGATTCAAGACAGCACGAATCCTTAACTATTTACAGATGGAAGTGGTTTCCCACTCACCATCTAATATTGCTGAACTTTTGGGGTCAGTGATGGATAATTTGTTATTGTGGAAGGCTGATACTTAAATATCCTGCCAACGTGGTAAGCCGTATATGGGCCAGACCACATGCACAGTGGAAGAACACAGTACTGAACATCAATGCTGCACTCACCATTTGGTACAAACCAAGTCAGCTGTTGCCGAACATTGTATCTAGACTGGACAGTCAATGGAGTATGATAAAACAATAATTTTGGCCACAGAAACAAACTTCTTGGATCTCCATTAATAAAGAAGACATGGAAATACAAGTGGCAGAAAATCTGACGGACCATGATAGTGTCTAGCAGTTAGATAATGCATGGAACCCTATCATCTCCACAGTTTGCTCTAATATAAGACACCAGAGAACACAGACAGTCTTAGTGAGTGGCGACTCCCAAGGACAGCCGAATTCCGCAGTTCAACCAGTGAAGGTACTGTCACTGGGCATTATCATCATACTCTCAGTGCGCTAACAAACTGCAGAACGGAGGACATCATCGCAGTCTTGAAAGGCTCACTTGAGAATGACTGACAGGTCTGTAGAAAAAATATCATGGAGTGTAGTTAACAAAGATTTCTTGCAAACCCAAAATTTCTTTGAATGTTCAATTTACTGGGAAATTTTTAAAAGAAGCAGCTTTGCACTGACAAATCAACAGTTTGTGACTTGGTCATCTGTTTTTCACGCAGAATATCAGAAAAGAAAGGCAATTATGGTGGGATACTTTACGAATTCTGTGAATCGCACAATATTCTTCTCAATATAAAAATCTAGGACAGGATGTTGTTGTTTTATATGTGATGAGACCCTACTTGAAAAAGGGTATTTGCTTTATATAGCTTTTTTTAAAAATGGAAATAGGGGAAAAAATGACAGTTGTTGTAAGTGTAAAGACGAATGGAGAGTACTCACCATTTCAAAATGCACTGTGCTGAAATGGCAAGGAGCCTATAAATCTATGCAGTCATTAACTACAGAGGTGCGACAATTATTACGACCCAAAATTTCACAGAAAAGAGCACTTTTGTGTTTTTATGTACTTGCTTATTTAACAGGTCAATGTTACCCAATATTTCGTATGTGTGCCTTTCAACTTTTAACAACAACACCACATTTCTCCTACATATGCTTTCTATTGCAAATGAGTAAATAATTTCAATTTCAGCATCATACTGCCATAGTTTGATAAGTCCCTCCATAATTTTTACCTTTGTTGTAAGGGTAGTTTTTGTTCCTCTTTGCTCCCCCCCCCCCCCCTCCCCAATCTTCCTCTATGAACCATGGACCTTGCCGTTGGTGGGGAGGCTTGCATGCCTCAGCGATACAGATAGCCGTACCGTACCACAATGGAGGGGTATCTGTTGAGAAGCCAGACAAACGTGTGGTTCCTGAAGAGGGGCAGCAGCCTTTTCAGTAGTTGCAGGGGCAACAGTCTGGATGATTGACTGATCTGGCCTTGGAACACTAACCAAAAGGGCCTTGCTGCGCTGGTACTGCAAATGGACGAAAGCAAGGGGAAACTACAGCCGTAATTATTCCTAAGGGCATGCAGCTTTACCGTATGATTAAATGATGATGGTGTCCTCCTGGGCAAAATATTCCGGAGGTAAAATAGTCCCCATTCAGATCTCCGGGTGGGGACTACTCAGGAAGATGTCGTTATCAAGAGAAAGAAAACTGGCATTCTACAGATCAGAGCGTGGAATGTCAGATCCCTTAATCACGCAGGTAGGTTAGAAAATTTAAAAAGGGAAATGGATAGGTTAAAGTTAGATATAGTGGGAATTAGTGAAATTCCGTGGCAGGAGGAACAAGACTTCTGGTCAGGTGAATACAGGATTATAAATACAAAATCAAATAAGTGTAATGCAGGAGTTGATTTAATAATGAATACGAAAATAGGAATGCAGGTAAGCTACTACAAACAGCATAGTGAATGCACTATTGCCGCCAAGGTAGATACGAAGCCCACGCCTACCACAGTAGTACAAGTTTATATGCCAAATAGCTCCACAGATGACAAAGAGATTCGTGAAATGTATGCTGAGATAAAAGGAATTATTCAGATAGTGAAGGTAGACAAAAATTTAATAGTCATGGGTGACTGGAATTTGATAGTAGGAAAAGGAAGAGAAGGTAATGTAGTAGGTGGATATGAAATGCGGGCAAGGAATGAAAGAGGAAGTCACCTGGCAGAATTTTGCACAGAGCGCAACTTAATCATAGCTAACACTTGATTCAAGAACCATAAAAGAAGGTTGTATACATGGAAGAATCCTGGAGATACTAAAAGGTATCAGATAGATTATATAATGGAAGACAGAGATTTAGGAACCAGGTTTTAAATTTTAAGAAATTTCCAGGGGCAGATGTGGACTCTGACTACAATTTATTGGTTATGAACTGTAGATTAAAACTGAAGAAACTGCAAAAAGGTGGGAATTTAAGGAGATGGGACCTGGATAAACTGACTAAACCAGAGGTTGTACAGAGTTTCAGGCAGAGCATTAGGGAACGATTGACAAGAATGGGAGAAAGAAATACAGTAGAAGAAGAATGGGTAGCTTTGAGGGATGAAGTAGTGAAGGCAGCAGAGGATCAAGTAGGCAAAAAGACGAGGGCTGGTAGAAATCCCTGGGTAGCAGAAGATATATTGAATTTAATTTATGAAAGGAGAAAATATAAAAATGCAGTAAATGAAGCAGGTAGAAAGGAATACAAACGTGTCAAAAATGAGATCGACAGGAAGAGCAAAATGGCTAAGTAGGGATGGCTTGAGAACAAATGTAAGGATGTAGAGGCATACATCACTAGGGGTAAGATAGGTACTGCCTACAGGAAAATGAGAGACCTTTGGAGAAAAGAGAACCACTTGATATTCATACAAGAGATCAGATGGAAACCCAGTTCTAAGCAAAGAAGGGAAAGCAGAAAGGTGGAAGGAGTACATACAAGGTCTATACAAGGGCGATGTACTTGAGGACAATATTATGGAAATAGAAGAGGATGTAGATGAAAATGAAATGGGAGACATGATACTGCGTGAAGAGTTTGACAGAGCACTGAAAGACCTAAGTTGAGACAAGGCCCCGGGAGTAGACAACATTCCATTAGAACTACTGATAGCCTTGGGAGAGCCACCCCTGACAAAACTTTACCATCTGGTGAGCAAGATGTATGAGACAGGCGAAATACCCTCAGACTTCAAGAAGAATATAATAATTCCAATCCCAAAGAAAGCAGGTGTTGACAGATGTGAAAATTACTGAACTATCAGTTTAATAAGTCACAGCTGCAAAATACTAACACGAATTTTTTACATAAGAATGTAAAAACTGGTAGAAGCCGACCTCGGAGAAGATCAGTTTGGATTCCATAGAAATGTTGGAACACGTGAGGCAATACTGACGCTACGACTTACCTTAGAAGACAGATTAAGCAAAGTCAAACCTACATTTCTAGCATCTGTAGACTTAGGGAAAGCTTTTGACAATGTTGACTAGAATACTCTCTTTCAAATTCTTAAGGTGGCAGGGGTAAAATACAGGGAGTGAAAGGCTATTTACAATTTGTACAGAAACCAAATGGCAGTTATAAGAGTTGAGGGACATGAAAGGGAAGCAGTGGTTGGGAAGGGAGTGAGACAGGGTTGTAGCCTATCCCCAATGTTATACAATCTGTATATTGAGCAAGCAGTAAAGGAAACAAAAGAAAAATTCGGAGTAGGAATTAAAATCCACGGATAAGAAATAAAAACATTGAGGTTTGCCGTTGATATTGCAATTCTGTCAGAGACAGCAAAAGACCTGGAAGAGCAGTTGAACAGAATGGACAGTGTCTTGAAAGGAGGATATAAGATGAACATCAACAAAAGCAAAACAAGGATAATGGAATGTAGTCAAATTAAATCGGGTGATTCTGAGAAAATTAGATAAGGAAATGAGACAATTAAAGTAGTAAATGAGTTTTGCTATTTAGGGAGCAAAATAACTGATGATGGTTGAAGTAGAGAGAATATAAAATGTAGATTGGCAATGGCACGGAAAGCGTTTCTGAAGAAGAGAAGTTTGTTAACATCGATTATAGATTTAAGTGTCAGGAAGTCGTTTCTGAAAGTATCTGTATGGAGTGTAGCCATGTATGGAAGTGAAACGTGGACGATAAATAGTTTAGACAAGAAGAAACTCGAAGCTTTCGAAATGTGGTGCTACAGAAGAATACTGAAGATTTGATGGGTAGATCACATAACTAATGAAGAGGTACTGAACAGAATTGGCGAGAAGAGAAATTTGTGGCACAACTTGACTAGAAGAAGGGATCGGTTGGTACGGCATGCTCTGAGGCATCAAGGGATCGCCAATTTAGCATTGGAGGGCAGCGTGGAGGGTAAAAATCATAGAGGGAGACCAAGAGATGAATACACTAAGCAGATTCTGAAGGATGTAGGTTGCAGTAGGTACTGGGAGATGAAGCTTGCACAGGATAGAGTAGCATGGAGAACTGCATCAAACTACCACCACCACTACCACCACCACCACCACAACCACAACCACAACCACAACAACACTACTGCTCTTCTGCCCAAAGACTCACTACTGGATTCAAATTTTTCTGAACTTTTAGTATGTTGTGTGTAGTGCAGAATCCAAGTTTTTGACCTCAAGAACCCTGTGCTAACTTTCAAGGGGGAGGAGGATCTGAAGAATTGTGAAATTTTGCCACTTTTTCCATATTTTGTGTATAACTTCCCCCTTTGCATTCCACAACAAAAAGACACTTGGCCTTTCTTGTAGGAGTTGCTTTTCCTTTAATTTACACTGGTTAAATGTCTTTTCATGTGAAATATTTACCAAGATACAGAGCTTCAAACGAACAGAAATGTGTCTCAATCATCAAAAAACTGGAAAATGTATACTTTTTGACATTATAGCTTTAATTTTGCAGCATTATTAGAAGCACAATGGTCAGTGTTTGTACTGCCATCAGGTATCCAGCCTAGTGCAGCTGTTTATGTAACACAATATTTCAACAGCATATCTTGCTGTCATCTTCAGGTGATACCTGTGAAATTAGCATCTTTACTACATTGTACCTCCTTTATAATCTTAATGCTCCGCACCCCATCCCTCACTATCTGGCTGTGCACTGCATCAGTAGTGGTGCTGCAACTGTCAAATACTGAGCAAAAACTCCAGCCATCTGTGCTTCAGTGGGTCCCAGTCAGAAGCGGAAGTTGCACTCTGACAACATTGTGACTCCATCTGGCCAAGTACTGGGCCCAACAGTTTACTGGGAGTGAAGCCCTTGTCTGCACTATGAGGCTATTGGCCACTCTTATTTCAATAGCCTCATTTAGAACACACTCCCAAAATGAAGTCCATCTGAGCACTTCAGTTTGTTCATATTTTCTTGAGAACCCTGTAGCAATACAATGTTCCACAACAACAGATTTCATTGGCTGCTTGAGTTTACTGTCTCCTGTGGTTCTGGCACCATTCTTCAATTGTCCACACAGTCTTCCTGATGTGTGCCTCACCACATTTGCAAGGAATAAAGTAGAGACCTGGTTCATGGAGCCCCGAGTCATCTTTCAACATACCTAATAGTGCTCGAATTTTCAGAGGTGGACAGAAAATGCATTTAATGTTATATTGAGCCAAGATTCTTCTTACTTTTTTTGATACCTTCTCAGCATACAGCATCGTCTTACCCACCTTGTCATATTCTGTTTCCTGCGTCAGTACATTCTGCCAGACAGCAGGTAGGATTTGTCTCCTGCCGTATCTATTCTTCTTGAACACACCCTTAAAGTTGTTGTGTTCCCTTGTGTTCCACAGCAGAATAGTAATTAAATGCAGCAATAACATTTTGTGGAACTTGCTGGGATGATGCCAAGTGTTGCACATCGGTTGATTGCGCAGTGATGATGTTACCAACATCAACACTCAGAAGAACTGAAGTACAAACAAGCTGGGGGCCCACTGCATTAGACTGTGAGAGAGAAAATGTCGGGAACACCAGATTCGGCACTTTGACAACAGTGCAGAGCACCACCAGCTTGGAATCCACTGCTATGAGTACGCAGTTGACCGGCTGAAGTGGGAACCTCAAACTCTGCAAGCTGCATTTCTGCTGGTGACTTGACTGCAGATGAGGGCCAGGACAATCTTCCATGGATGAAGAACTTATCTGCCTATCTGTGATACATTACATTTGGCACCTGTGCTGCTACTCATGAGCAGCTGTATGCTAGGATCGCCTCTCGGGCTGCCCTTCATGTCACTGTTGCGTCTTCCGCTTACACACAATCTTGAATAACTGATAACAGAGGCATGCAGATTTCTGGAGCCTAGCCTAAGCACAGCTTAGAAAAAATTCAAAAACACAAATGTCAGCATATCAGTAATTATGTACATTTCATTCAATGGCTGCAAGAAACACACTTTCATAACCAAGACCTAATGGTGAGCTTTTATGTATTCTCTCTCTTCACCAGACTGCTGCTTGCTGATTTCTTCAACTCGGCATCAAATTCACTATGGATGTGGAAGAAAATGGCGACTTTCCTGTTTGGATGTCCTGGACATGTGCAAAGCGGATGACACTATGGGACACTGTATGTAAAGGAAATCCACCCATACTGATTTTTATATCCAAATGTCCAGCTGTCATCATCCTTCAGAGTGTGAGGGTGTGCTACGTACACTGGTGCACAGGGACCATGCAATATTGGATGAAATGAGCTCAACCACCTTAAGCAATGTATTCAGGAAGAATGGATTCAGTGGGAGACATATGGTGTGCTTTCAAGGGTACAACCCCAGCAAATGGAACATGACAAGCAGGATAAGAAATAGGCACATCTGAGTACACCAGCAAAGTCCCTAAGAAAATTAGCAAATTCTTGGCTCGACATAACACTAAATGCGTTTTACGTTCACCTATGAATATGCATGTAATATCAGATATCTGAAAGATGATTTGGGGCTCGATAAACTAGGTGTCTGCCATATTGCTTACAAATGTAGTAAGGCATACACTGGACAAACTGTGTAGGCAGTCAAAGAAAGATGCCAGGAGCATACGAGACACCAAACTCCACACATCACCAAAATCTGTTGTTGCAGGAAATTATGCACGTATAGGGGACTCAACGAAATATGAGTGGCTGATGGGCTGATCAAGAGAGACGGGGGCTTCACTCTCAGTAAAGTGTGGGACATAGTGCCAACCAGCTGGAGTTCAACGTCGGCTGAGAGCAAATTCCAGGCAGGAGGGGTGAAAGAAGCACTTAGGGACCAGAATTTGGGCCCAGCATTTGACAATTGCACCCCTCCTCCACCTACCCAACACGGGGTATGGCCAGGTAGCAAGGGAAGGGGTGGGGTGAGGAGCGATGTGGCGAAGATGCTCATTCTACAGATATCACCTGAGGATGACAGCAAGGTACTCTGTCAAAAACTTGTGTTATATAAATGACCACAACTGGTTGACCATTATGTTTTCAGGTGTCCAAAGTTTATCAATCCCAAGAAGCCTCCCCCCTCCCTCCCAACACCCCTTAATGGCATCTTTAAGAGTGTGCCTAATCTGCATGGAATTCACTCAGGTGCGATGTGTGAGGATGATGGCAAATACATCTCGCACAGTTTGGTGGAAGATGCCAAGGATGACAAACTACCTTGCCTAATGACACAGCCATTTGAGCAGTTTGCATAGCCCTATGGGAATCATGTGGATGCACATAGGTGACAAGGTTGCAGTTTGCACAAGTTTGATGCTCTTCCATAGACCTCATGCTGTGTTGTGATGTAGCTAGTTGCCATGTTCCAATGGTCACGTAGAAGAAGCCATGTCCCTGTTAGGTCACACTCACCAAGTACTCACTCATTTTCGGTAGTGGGGACGTTGAGTAATGGAGAACAAATTTCACTCATTCGGTACGCCACGCGAATGAAGAAAAATGGTGCAAAATGATTCTGAAGATATGAAGTTCATATGAAAGAATAAAGTGGTTACTTTAGCCTCAGCTTCATGTGTCCTGACAATTGCAGAAATAAAATGTACAGTCAATCATCTTACATCCTTCCAATGAATTTGCACTCCAGAGCAATATGATGATAATGTGAAAGAATTGTTCAAATTTGAGCTTACACTTTCTCCTCTCTGTATCTTCAGTGAGGGCGGCATATGCGAGGGCACAAAATCAGCTTTGTATGTGGCTTTCACTCTGATAAAAGAGGGAGTGGATCTATGGATGCGCCAATACGCAATAATTTATGATGAATACTCTCTACATATAAGTGTACAGAGTTTGACAACAACAACCATGTTAAAGACATTGTGGAAGTTTTATGTGAACTATGTGCAAAAGCACTTTGGATATAATGCCACCGTAGGTTTTGATGATGGTCTAGTGACATCCATTGCCTGAGCATTGAAGTAACAGGCTTCACTACACTGATCTACAAAATTAGCCTTTTCTGCAACAACAGCCATTACAATGTCATAATTTTTTTTATCAAACAACAACAGCGACAACAACAAAAGGAACTTCATTTCAATGGTGATGACTGAAATGGCTGCAAAGGGCATAGAAGATACCAATTCAATGATAATGACACTTTAGATACGAGTGGTGTCTATTCTGTCAGATATGTCCAATAGAACAGACACCACTCTCGATGAAGCTGCTGGGACATGAAAAAAAAAAAAAAAAAAAAAAAGGAAATGGCATGGGAAAAGAGGCAGGAAGGAAATAATGACTTGCAATGTGGTGCTGTGAGCTGGAAGTTGGGAATTTTGGTTTGACAGAAGATGTGTGTGGGTGGCCGATGAGGTTAAGGGAACCGTTCTAGAGAAGCAGTTCATTTGTGTTCGAATCCCAGTCTGGCACAAATTTTCAACTCCTGTCGCTGCATTGCTGCAATGCCTTCTGTGGCTAGAAGTCATTATTTCCTTCCTGTCGCTGCATTGCTGCAATGCCTTCTGTGGCTAGAAGTCATTATTTCCTTCCTACCACTTTTCCATCCCATTTATTTCCCAATTATTTATGATAATAAAGCCACTGCATAAACCACTGCTAACAATGATATGTTTTTGTACAAGGTGAAGACACACAGCCTGGTATTGCTGACAGCATTAGCCTAAAAAAACAAACCCACACACCTGTTACAATGGGATGGATAAGTCCTCCAGCATTTCCAACTCATTAACATCATGCAATTTCTTTCTACATGATTTTTTCTCTCTTCACACAGTAAGTGGGAGTGACACTACTGCAATCCCCTTAGCACATTGGAAGAAGAAATTCAGCACCATTTATAACAAAAGCTCTCTGAACAGGCAGGCGCAACAGTACAACAAATTTCTGAAGCAGGAGAAAGGTTTTTTGAGACACTGTAGAATAGCAACATTAACAGTGTAACACTGGATGATCTTCGACACCAACAGTTCTTTAAACCTGTGGAAATACCCACATTCCAACTTACGAGACTGCTGTCCACTTCGGACACCACCCAGTACCTTCCTTTTTGTATCTGCCTACAGGTACAGCCATGGCTGGGTAATAGTTTCGATTCTGAGGCTGCACGCGAACAAGAGGATAGAGTGATCCCTATAACAACGAAAAATGCAGCTCCAGACCCCTTACTGATTACGATGACAGGAAAAACTAACTTACGACATTACAGTCGAGGAGGAAGAAGCTGATTCCCCAATCTGACTTGTCACAGGGATCGAAGTGGTCAAGAAATTAAATTAATTAATTAATATATTTTTTGTTCTCAGCCATTTTTATTTTTTAAATATATATTTAGCTGGTAGGAAATGACATTGTATTCGGATGGGACTGCGGTGTGTTCTTGGTGTTTTTAAATTTTCACAGTTACAAGCACCTACCAAAGACCTGCATTTTTTGCCACTTTTGTACAGCCTTACGAGAAATAAGGATCCTGCTGATGGTAGGGATGGGAGTTTCTTGATGTCAAGAGTTGACCATTAGAGAGACCTACATTACCCTTTTTAAAAAAGTTGAACATTAACATTATAATGCAAAAACCTGTCCTTTTTGTAATTTTTTTCATAATCTGAGAATCTTGCCATTCCTTCAGAGCTGCATCTCTTGGTAAGTACATGGTGTAAAAGTCAGTTTGTCCAATGTGGAGTGTAGAAAATTTTGCTCTCTACATGAAAGATTTGAGTTTTTTCTTCTCACATGATGCACAGAAAAAATTACAGAAAAAAGTTACAATGTCACAAAATTTTGCAGTTTACGATTCCTCACATACTGTGAATAAATGTTGCAAAATGACAGTGTCCAACAAGTATTGTCAACCAAGAATCCCCAGCAACATTTAATCATTGTGAATGCAAAGTTTTCTTTCGTGGCCACTTCTGTATGAGTAGGCCTATACCAGAAACACTTTGGACTATCGTGTAGAAATGGACAGATAAAGACTAAAAAGAGACAAGGAAAGTTGAACTGTTGGCATTCTTTAAGGACCACCTACCTTCTCCTCTATTTCACTGACAAAATCTTGCAAAAAGATGGTTCCCTACCTGCTGCCACCACATCATCTAGACCTAAATCCTACACAATTGGTATGGACCCATGCAAAGCATAAGACCCATAGTTTGTGTCAAATATCTCGCTCTCTAACCCAGAAAAATAACAGGTGATATTTCTGCTGCTAATAAATAAATGCCCTGCGACACCTTGCCTGCTGCAAGCCTTTCAATGTAAAACTATTTTGGTGACTTGAGTGTCAATTTTGCTGCTTTTATATTCAGGTAGTTTTTCAGTTGCCCTCTCAAGGCTGAACGGATTCCGTTCCCAACCTACCCAACATAAAAAATTAAGTGGTCATTGGGAACCAAACATTGAACCTAGGCGACACTAGCCAAAAATGCTAACCACTACACCTTGTGGTCAGGTTACCTTCATTGTTTTAATATTAGCTTTTACTGTTGTGGTATTGGAAGACTTGAGAAAGACTGTGTCTCACAGGAAAAATGTGTGTGTGTCAAGAGATACTTCGACGAACGAGCAAACTGAAAATACAATAAAAATGGTTGGAACAGAGTCTAACAAAGAGACAGCATTATCATCCACAAGTGAAACTGCAGATTAAAAAAATCAACAGACACTGCTGTGGAAAGTAGTTGATCAGATACTGCCAGTAAAGCCTCCTGCTGTGAGATATACTGTATGTTCAGTTGCTGTTCTTTTTCAACGTGGTCACTTCATTCAGCAACACGTAAAGACATATAGGATGTGACAGCATACCACTTTTGAGGGTATGCAAGTGTACACTTTTCCTGTTTCCTTTCCCTGCTTCGCTTTGCCAGGTAATACTAAAAGTTCATAAAATTTGGATCCTTTGTAAATAAGGTCCATTGTGCCTGGTGACTTGATTATATGGTGATCCACAGGGTATGAAAACAGTCACCATCAACACTACAACTGAGGCAGAAGTTTCTTCCAGGACTTTTTTTTTTATATTGGTGTTCATTCATTGAACCTTCAACAATAGAGAAAATGTGTGTGTCAGTTACGAAACTGGGGCCCACTCCATAATAGAAGTTGGGTGCTTCACAATTTGAGTCACACACAACAAAGAAAACTGTTCACCTTAACACATGCAATATATGAACTCATCTGAAAAGCAAACTTGCAATAACACAAAAAAAGTTAAGTTTCAGGTTTTAGATGGTTGTCTGAATGGATGCTAGAATTCACTTTTCTCTAATGGTGTCTCCTGGAGGAAACGTGTATTTTCCTTAGAGGAAAAGATTAGATAACTTTAAGAAGGTCTAAAATAGATTCCTTTATCTTGTTCCAAACCAACCTCAAAATGATTTTTAACATTATTAGTCAAATCCAGACTTTTCCTAGCCACTGAACTGCATTAATTGGGTTTTCTTTTTTAACAATTAATGAGTTTTCTTCAAACAGTGGAGGTACAAATAGATAGTCCATACCATTCCAGGTGATCCTTTAATTATCGCCTAGTGAGTCTCCTATTGCTTCGGCAATTTAGACAAGTTTGCACTGAATTCGTAGACTCTATTTACTCTTTGCTCTACCTCTTTCCTACTGAGCGGAATGATAGTCATGCCTATTACTTCGAGGTTACATGTGCCCAACAGTGAGGTTATCAGTGATATCTATTGTTTAATGTTTAGTAATTTTTATGAAATTTGTAGCCTTTTGGCTATTCTCTCTTTGAATACTATTTTCTTGCAAAACTATTTTTGAAACAGCAAGTTTTCCATTTGACTAACCACTTTTTCTGTTCACAACTTCAAAAATCTAACATGAAACAAAACTACAAAGTTAATATCTAAACAAAATTCTGATATAACCATATTTATGTTGTTCTTTAAGAGTACATCACTCTTAAAACTAATGCTGTTTACATTTTTTATGTAAGAAATTTTCATAAGTTACTAAAATGTACAGAGGATCACATGATAAACAACTGAATTCCTCAAATCAACCCCGTTTCATAAACGGAAGTAATAAATTTGTCAAGCTAATGAAATTCAAATATGTTACACTCATTTTAGGAAGTAAAAAGTGTATAATGTCTTATGAATTACTGCTTTAGAGTGAAGGAATGCAATAATTCTAAAACTTTTGCTTAGAGTCCAATAATTTTCACACCTCTGTACACTAATGGCACACCAGACACTAAGCAGTATGATCAAACAGTACCATGCTTGTGAGGAACAACTACAAAGTGTGAAAAGTTTGCTCCTGTATTAGGTCTACAACTTTTGCTTCTGCCATTTTGCAATAGGTGCCAGTAGTTGCAAGTGGTGGTGCAGTTGATAGGTCATAAGCGTCATACAATAAGCTTAAGCATTTGTAAACATAATGCCACCAGAATGTTAGTCTATTTGTGGTTGTGTCATAAAGTCATTCTTAATTGAATACATCAACTTACGAGCCCAATTCTTGTGTTTTATGGGAAGCTTTAAATTTCTGCTTAAGCATGGAGAAATCTGTGGCTGAGGCTTATAAAATACTGCATAACCTACTAGTGGAAGAAAGAGTGGAGAATTGTTTCAACACTTCAAGAACAGTGATTTGATGCTTTTGAGCCAAGCAGTGAAAGATAAAGCCCACAATACAGTGATAGAAATGAAACGGTGATTTTGGAAATGACAATGCTTAACCCAATGCCACAAAACCTGCCAAAATATACTTGGAAAAGTTGAAATGGGTAGTCCTACCCCACCTACCATATTCTCCTCACATTTCTCCCTCTGACTAAAACCTTTTCCGATCAATGGCACACGGCGTGGCTGACTAGCACTTTTGGTCATATGAAAAACTGCAAAATTTGATCAATTCCTGGATCTCATAAGATGCCTAGTTCTTTTGCCATAACATTTGTATGCTGCCTGAAAGGTAAGAGAAAGTAGTGGCCAGCGATGGTCAGTACTTTTAATCTTTTGTGTGTGTGCAAGTTTTTCACAATAAAGCCTCAAACTTCGAGAAAAGTGATGGAAGCAAAGTTGTAGACCTAATATTATGAAAATGTATCTACACAACAGACATCTATTGTACAGACAAGCAACTGGAAACTATTAGGTCACTAGATTTTAGAGAAAAATTCAGGCTGTGGTAGGGGTTAAGATGCTACCCATATAGAAGGGAGGAAAGAAAGAAAGAAAGAAAGAAAGAAAGAAAGAAGAAGAAGAAGAAAAAAAACTAGAACAGCAGGCATCTTTTGTTATTTAGAGGCCATGTCTGTCAACAAAGCCATGCTACACATGCACTCAATGCAAAAAAAGTCATGAATTATGCAACAATCATCCATTTTGTGAAGCAAAGCAAGCTCCTTGTATAGAATAATGATTCAAAATCTATTAGCAATAACAGGAACTTCATTTTTACCACTTTTAATACAATTCATATGTTATGTCTAATAACATATGGTTTGTATGTACTTTTAAGTTACTTCATTCCCAATATGAAAATAAATATTCTGTTTAACGGTTTACTACACCTGTCTCTGATGACCATGAGCTGTAAATCACAAATATTTGCTACGAGGTTTTCTTTCCCTAGCTTTATGTAGAATTTGGTATGTAACAATTAAATCACAGTTTGAGATATCAGCCAGATTGTTGCATGTGAGATAACACTTACATGGCTGTCACTGTGTTATACTTGCATTAACATAATTACACTGTATAATTTATCTGAAACTATTCTCCAGATGACATTCCTTTTTTACACAGTTTTATGACCTGCATTATTGCCAATGGGCCTATGGACTTGCTAGAACTGTACAGTACCTACCTACATCAAAATTATAACAATAAAATGCATTGCAGGATGTATGCAAGTATGTAACACAATTTTATTCCCAATTCTATCTGTGACTGCAATAAAATTGCATTTATGGTTTTGATATTAGGCCACATAACCTGTGCACCTACTTAGTTTAATGCTGTCGTGAAACTGATTAACATTTAGACTATGCATACCAAATCAAAGGACTTCATAGTAATGGAATATACAATTACATGTCATCCCGGAGCAGCATTTACTGAAATCTTCAGCACTTTCTCTCTCCAATTGGAGATCAGTCAACAATATGAGTCATGGGGCTTACACTATTCCTAAGGTGACATTTTAGGGGTCACCATTTAAATAAGGCAGAACAGTTGACCCTCTTTTCCATCTTCCCATTGATTGCTCACTACTTTGACCTCACGACTCTAAAGGCTACTACGATTTCTTAACACTGCATGCCATACCTTACTGCAGAATGGAAGTGATCATCACTGGCTTTGAGTTTGGCCTGAGGACTTTGTGAGATAATGTGTCAGCAACGCAGAAGATCATGCTTGTAATTTAATCAGCCCAATCACTAATGACGATGTGGTTTTCAAAAATAGCCAGTTGGTTGTACAGCATTCAGTTTTCTCTGTGAAGCATCCATTACTGCAGCTTCCCTTTGTAAAACTTCCCCACATGCAGAAATGGGTACTTTAACAAAGGTCATCAACCAAGGAGAATGTGGGAGTAATGGTGAAGAATGACTTATGAATTCCTCCACATATAGCCCAAAGACTCTCACATATTATTGTAAAATGGAAGTAATGTTATCAGTGAGGGTTTACTTTATTTTTCATCATGCCATCTTCCAATTAAAGTCAAGATAGTGCAATAGTTTTGGTAGTAGTAGAAGCTTGTTGGTCTTCTCACGAATAATCTCTCAGCCATATATAGCTTCTTTTATATATATAAGTTAGAAAGTTGCACAGTCTTTATTCCAAACTGGATGACTGTCTCAACGGTTCTCACAGAATTGAGGTGTTGAGCACTGGACTCCACGCTCCTGTTCTGGTTATCTGTATTTCCCACAGTTTTCATATCCCTTAGAGCACTGCGCGAGGTGGCGCAGTGGTTAGCGCACTGGACTCGCATCCCTAAGGACAGCAGTTCAAACCCGCATCCAGCCAACCTGATTTAGGTTTTACCTGACTTCCCTAAATCCTTTCACACAATTGCTGGGATGGTTCCTCTGAAAGGGCACAGCTGACTTCCGTCCGCACCCTTCCCCCATCCGATGGGGCCAATGACCTCGCTGTTTGGTCCCCTCCCCCAAATGAGCCAACCAATCTTAGAGTAGGCTGTTCTAATGCTGCTGGAGCTGGAACAGCCTACTTTACAGTGTAAGGTCATGTACCTAGAGCACTGGTACATAAAACAACAAATGATGTGAATGTTTCCTGGCATTGCAACTCTGTCTAATTAGATCAATGAGAATTCACTCTTTTAATAATATTTTTCATGCCAATTGCTCCTTCAGCTTTTCTGTTTTATATAAGTTCTTGCATGTCATCATTAAATCCCTGCAAGATACAAAATCTTTATAACAACTAAGTGTGGTTCTGTTACTGTCAGGGATTCTCCAAGACGTTCAGCTTAACATAACTGTTGTCTTTGGTGAGGAGTAACTTTCCACCAGGAGCGTCTGATTTTCCTCACTGCTGCACAAATTTTTTACAGTTACTACAACGTATTGCAAGCCTTTGTTAACATAAAGTGGGGAAAACTTTTCAAACAATACTACTTCTTGTAACAAAGCAGGTAGATTCTTTCCATCCATTATGTTTTCCTTTCCCCAAAATAATAATAATAATAATAATAATAATAATAATAATAACCACCACCACCACCACCACCACCACCACCACCACCACCACCACCACCACCACAAATTTTGCAATATCTTCAATACTGTCATTTATGTAACATGTGCACAGTACCTAAAAATCTCAAATATGAACCCAGTGTTTATTAAACTAAACTTTTTACCAGTTACATTCTTATGATATGAAGAAACAAGCAGTCTTGGTTGCAGAGTTAATTTTTTTAATTATTTCCCAATGATGCATTTAATCATTATTTAGGCATCTGGCTGATATTTGGTAGTGATGGGTACATGGGATACTGCCCATATAATTTTGTAGCAGGTAAACACCCTTTGGAAAAGCTTTAAAAACATTGCGCGGTGTCCCCATTATGGCACGTGGAGCATTCCAATGAAAATCAAATAGGCTCAAACCTACAGTAAAGTTTTACATCATAAAAATGCCAGAGGTGTGGCACATATTTTGGTTGTACTTTTCATGAGCAGTCTCCCTAACCACCACAGCATGTCTCCTATCCGACCCAAATTCCACATGTCACACGCTACAGAGCAATGCCCATTAATCTACTTGCTTGCAGCTTACCTGTATTCTCGCAACGGTTCAGATACTACTGTGCATCTGCACTGAGGTATCTTAGCACCATCACTACATAATAATTAGTTTCAAGTGGTCTTTGCAACTTAAATTAATGAACATTCTTTCTGTACCGTGTTGTGATTGTCAGGAGTGTAGAGTGTTACTGTCATCAAAACCAATTATTGTTGGACTCAATATTTCGTGTGATAAGACCCATTTAAATGAACCACAGAAGACTAATTATAGCTGATGAATTGAAAGAGGACTGTGATAATTGTGAACTTTGACTATTTAATGCAAAAGTGAATTGTTTAGTTTGTGCACAATTGAAAACTTCACCACTGTTACAGTGGGTACTGGCCTGTAAACTTGCGCTAAATAATATTCATAACAACTGTATCAGTCACTGTCTTTAACATTCAAAATCCAACAGGAATGCAGTGTGCAAGTTAATTTCAACCAAACTGTTGGTGGTGTGTACATTTTGAAACAGACACCATTCCACATCAATTTAAACTTTCAGTGCAGAGGTGACCAAGAAGAGGAACTACAGATGACAGGAGGCTACAAAGAACAGGTCAGTATCGCTACACTTTCTCTTGCTAATGAAAACGAAATTACAAAGACGACTGACATTTTGAAGCTGTCACACTTTGTGAGCTGTTGAGAAGGCATTTCTGTTCCCCAACAAGAGACTCATCATGTTGGTTTAATAACTAAGGATCGTTCTGTTCCCAGAGACAAAAAAGGCAAATGCAAGTCAACTCAGGTGTAGCCCATCATACTTGCTCAAACCAAATACAACTTAAGAGTTAGAGGCTGCCTTCCAATAGATGTTTCACACTGACCACTGTACACCACATCAACAAGCAGCTCAAATTTTAGTGAAAATAGTTGTACCGTCCCGGCAGTTAAGCCAAGATTCCCACAACACTAAATGGTTCACCAGCACCATCAAACATGTACAGTGCTTACAGCTATAGAGGACTGGCATCACTGACTGATTACAGGTTTCACTAACTACGAGTTGTTCGAGGTGTTCCCCATCTGATACTACAAAGACAGCACATGTAGTTTAACAAATGCTATGGGTGCAGCAAGCATTCATCCCCGCTCCTCCTAGGCCCAGACAGAGTGGTATGCCCTTACATGTTATGGTGACACCGAAGTGCTGAAACAAAGTATAAACGTAATTCTTTACCTCAAGCTCACTATCTACCCTCTCAGCTACAGCAGCTATAACTTCTTTGCAGGCATCCTTTTGTAGCTCCCATGAGGGAGACAGGGGAAGAGAGGAGAGCAAAATATTTAATATTCAAATTGGCAATGTCTCCACTTACTAGCCTGTTTTGTTAGCAACACATCATAGCCACAAATCTTGTTAAAAATATAGCAAGTTTTGTTAGGGAGATATATTAGACTGAACTGTCACATATTTGTAAGAAGCTGCTAATGTGGTTATGTTATGGCATGGGCCCAAACTTTGCAATTATTTGGTCTCTCTACCCTCTACTTTGCAGTAAACATGTTACTATCATCATCATCATCATCATCATCATCATCATCATCATCATCGCATTGCAGTACATGCTGCAGGAATTTTCTTTCACTCATCCTGAAATGTAACAAACCACTACCTTAACTGTTTTTGAGCACACTCATTGCCCCACCAGCACTATCGCACATTCCACTGGGAACAGAATAGTTTAATTTCCTCCTATTTTATTTATCAGTTCATTATGTTACGGGTTTTTCTTTATAAATGGAGGCATTATCATTCTGAAATAATAAGTGCCTCCTGTCAACCATGGACCCTGCAAAGGTTGCTTGCATGCCTCAACGATACAGACAGCTGTACCTTATGTGGAGGCACATTTATGGGGTATCAATGGTGAGGAAAGACGACAGGGGGTTCCTGAAGAGGGGCAGCAGCCTTTTCACTAGTTGCAGGGACTGATCTACCCATGTAACATCAACCAACAAGACCTTGCTGTGCTGGTACTGCGAATGACAAAGTAAGGGGAAACTAGTTTCCTCATTCAGATCTCTATGCAGTGACTATTCAGGAGGGTGTCATCATCATGATGAATGAGACTGTTATTCTAAAGGTCGGGGTGTGGAATGCTAGATCCCTTAATTGGATTAATTAGAGAACTTAAAGGAAAATGGATAGATTGAATTTAAGATATCGTGTGAATTAGTGTAGTTTGGTGGCAGCACTGTATGTGTGGAACAGACCTGGAGACACTGGAAGGTTTTAGACTGAATATGTAATGGTAAGGCAGAAATTCTGGAATCAGATTTTAAACTTTAAGACATTTCCAGTGGCAGCTGTAAACTCTGACCATAATTTACTGGTTATCAATTATAGAATGAAACTGATGAAACTGCAAAAGGGTAGGAAATTAAGGAGAGCGGATCTGGATAAGTTAAAAGAACCAGAGGTGCCGAGAATTTCAGAATGGGCATTAGGCAATGACTGACTGAAAAGGGGGATATGGATACAGTAGTAGATGAATGGGAAGCTTTGAGAAATTACAGAGGAAAGGCAATAGAGGATCACATAGACCGAGGATATGGGCTAGCAGATATCCTTGGATATCACAGGAGATAATGAATTTAACTGATTAAAGGAGAAAATATAAAAATGCAGCATATGATGCAGGCAAAAGGGAAGAGACACATCTACAAAACAAGACTGACAGAAAGTGCAAAATGGCCCAGCAAGAAAGGCTACAGGATAAATCCAAGGCTATAGAAACATATATGAAGGGAAAGATACATACAACCTATTGGAAAACTGAAGAGACTTTTGGAGAAAAGGAGAGTAGCTGTATGAATATGAAGAGCTCAGATGGAAAACCAGTACTAAGCGAAGAAGGGAAAGCTGGAAAGAACATGTAGAAGAGCTATACAAGGGAATGAACTTCAAGGCAATGTTATAGAAAGGGAAGAGGAAGTAGAAAGGCAAACTGAAAAGTAATGCCTCCGAATTTTTTATTATGTTCTCAATATCAGTCGAGATATTACATGTCATGCACATCACTGTCGACATTGTCCCTTTGCTGATGCAAGTTGCAACCATCTGGCACAAAGAGGGCTCCTCAAAGAATTTGTTAACACATGGCGCATGACAATGCTAGTCCACATACAGTTGCTGCAGCATCTGCAACGATCCCACAATTTGGGCTCACTAACTTCAATCATCCTTCATATTGTCTCAACTTAGCCCCATCTGATTTTCATCTTTTTCCAAAACTTAAAGAATACCTTTGAGGACATCACTTTGATAGTGATGTGGTGTAAGAAGAGGTGACATTGTGTTCCGTGAATAAAATCAAACATTCTACATGACAGTCCCAACAAAATAGTCTCTCATTAGGTGAAATGTGTTTGTTGCGAGGTGCTTACATTGAGAAATAAATATGCAGACATGAAGAATTAAGATAAAGAAAGTTAATAAAATTTGTTTTATTTAAAAAGCTTTGTGAGTTTTCACATAAAAAGTTCTGAGACATTACTTTCCATCATACCCCCACAGATGGAGATGGGAGATATGATACACTAAGGACAATTTGACAGAGTATTGAAAGACCTAAGTTGAGACAAGGCTCCCAGAATAGATGACATTTGCTCATAACTACTGACAACCTTGGGAGAGACAGCTGTGACAAAACTATTCCACCACGTGTGCAAGATGTACGAGACAGGCGAAATACCCTCAGACTTCAAGAAGAATATAATAAATCCAATTCCAAAGAAAGCAGGTGCTGACAGGTGGGAATATTACTGTACTATCAGTTTAAGAAGTCATGGTTGCAAAATACTGACATGAATTATTTACAGGAGGGTGGGAGGACTGGTAGAAGCTGACCTCGAGTGAGATCAGTCTGTGTTCTGTAGACATGTCGGAACATGTGAGGCAATACTGACAGCAAGACTTATTTTAGAAGATAGGTTAAGGAAAGGCATACCTATGTTTATAATATTTACAAACTTAGAGAAAGCTTTTGACAATATAAACTGGACTACAGTCTTCGAAATTCTGTAAGTAGCATGGATAAAATACAGGGAGCAAAAGTTTATAGACAACTTGTACGGAAACCAGATGACAGTTATAACTGTGGAGGGTCATGAAAGGGAAGCAGTGGTTGAGAAGGGAGTGAGAAAGGGATGTAGGAGAAAAAATAAAAACTTTTGAGATTTGCCGATGACACTGTAATTCTCTCAGACAGCAAAGAAATTGACAGAACAATCAAGAAGAAGTAAGAACAACACAAAAAAAGGGCAATGCATGTACCTGAGTTAAATCAGGTGATACTGAGAGAATTTGATTATGAAATGACACACTACAAGAGTTTGGCTATTTGAGCAGCAAAATAACTGATGATCGCCAAAAGACAAATGACATAAAATGTAGACATGCCAAGAAAAGCGGTTAAGAAGAAGATAAATTTCGTAACACAGAATATAAATATAAGTGACAGGAAGTCTTTTCCGAAGTTACTTTGCTGGAACATAGTGTTAACAGAAGTGAAACATGGACAATAAGCATTTCAGATAAGAAGAGAACAGACTTTTTGAAATGTGGTGCTACAAAAGAATGCTGAAGATTAGATGCGTAGATCGTGTGACTAATGAGGGAGTATTGAATTGAATTGGGGAGGAAAGAAATTTGTGGCATAACTTGATTAAAATAAGGGATAAGGTGACGGGGGACATTCTGAGACATCAAGAGACCACCAATTTAGTTGAAGACTGCGGGCGGGGGGGGGGGGGGGGGGGGGGGGGGGGGGCAGCAAAAGTTTTAGAGGGAGACTGAAGCAAAAGTTTTAGAGGGACACTGAAGAGACGAATACAGTAAGTAAGGTGAAATGGATGTAGGTTAAAGTGGTTATTTAGAGATGATGAGGCTTGCATAGGATAGACTAGTGTGGAGGACTGCATAAACCAGTTTCCAGACTGAACACCACCACAACCACCACCACCACCACCACCACCACCACCACCACCAACAACAACTGTTGTAACATGACCAAGAGTTTATCAAAATTGCACAACAGCTTCTGCAATTTTCAATCACAAATAAGCACTGCTCGCCCGACATTTACCAGTTACAGGAACATTTGATGGTCAAAATCGTGCACCCAACTAGAGCATTACTTATGAATCACTATTGAAGAGTAACTTTGTATTAATGTGTTTGACATCACTATAATTTGAGTTCCATGACTCTGTGACTTCAGTGAATATATTACGTATGAACAGCAACAAAAACAAAAGTTTTCTAGAACATGCAGTAAATTTTTTGTAATATACACGTTCTAAAAATGGTTTTAAAATTCACGTTTCATGCTAAGACTCAAAAGAGCTGTTATCCTGCACATCTGACAGATCTGAGAGTCAAACATACTGTACTTTGACTATGAAATTCAGCCACTACATCCGATACAAGAGAACAACTTTTCTTTTGCTGTCAAACTATGGCAGGGTATTTCTTCTTAAAGGTTAATCATCTCACAGTATAACATACAAAACTTTAAAACCTTCCAAGTAAAAAACAATAATTTTTTGAAACAAGATATTCATGTTTTTAAGAATAAATGTTAAAACTGGTATCCTGCTCTTGGGTGAAAAAAAGAATGAATTAAGTTGCAGTTTGCAACATCCAAACCTTTTTTTAACAACTAATAGCAAAATATTTTGCAACATGAAAGCAACATTATTGAATGGTAAGTACTATATTTACCTAAAGAGTATGTTGTGGTCCATCTGTGGAAACAAACAAATTAAAAAGAGTATTACATGTGCCGCACCTGTTTCTTTGAAGAATGAGGCTGCTCCGATACGACACCATCAGCTGCTCCGGATCCAGCATTCCTCTACAAATAGAGCAAGCGACCAAGCTCAGTCCCAACAAAAAAAAAAGAAAACTACTAAATAAACCAAATCTAAATTAATGCAGTCATGCAGGATATCCACAGAAATACAGAAATGTACAACTTGTCAAAACATTGTCAAATACTGTGGGAAAAGAAAAAAAAAAAAGAAAAGGAAAGAAAGAAAGTCACTGGCAACATTCACTAGAGCAAGTCGAAGGGACTGAAGAGGAATAATGAAGGTAATGTACTACTCACACTGCTGTATATGATGACAAAGACTGGTTTAAGGCAAAATGAAGGAAATAATAATAATAATAATAATAATAATGCAGGGTAAAAAAAACAGGAAGGGTAAGACACCCTACAATACTTAACTGCAGATTTTGGTGATAAGCTTCGTTGGAAAAATGCGTGAACTTTATACATGCCTTTAAAAAACAACAACTGTTGTTCTGAAAGAAGGGCTTAAACATTGAGCTCTCAGAATTTTTAGTTTGTTACTTGTTCAGTGGAAGTAAAGTCAGGGAACAAGAGGTCAGTTTTATTAAGGATAATATATCTACCAATGATCAAAAATATGTTGAACTTCTATTCATTTAGTAAGTTGTTATTATTTCTTGAACATATAAAGGTGTTGGAGCTGCTGCTGGAAAAATTCTGTTTTCATATACACAATTTCTCTGATGAGTCTACAAATCAAAGGGAAGAGCAAAAGCTAATAAGAATATAATCTCAATCCTCATTTTAAATGTGTCATGTAAAAACCTAGAAAAAGCTGTTCAGAGAAGTTAACAGAATCTCCTTACAGTGACCAAACACTCTAGATCGTTTGCAGCAAATGACTTTTTCATGCAGTTAACAACAGAAAACAGACAATCATAAATGTTCATTGCATGCATAAATTGTACATTCACTGTAAGTTCTATCCATTATGGATAACTGCATTCCAGTATCACAGGAAGAAAGCATTTGAACAAGATGTGCTCATGCACATATTAACACAAAAGATAATTTTACTTATTAACCTGACTCAGAGATAGAAACCTTTGATTTGTTGTGTGACTAACATTACAGTACAGTTGCTGATCACCATTTCCTGAAAATGGAAAGGAGATGTGGAAGACTGATATTCTGTTATTCATAAATTAAGAATCACATACAAAATATCCCTCACTGCTAATACTTGGCTTCATGGAGAACTGTTCTGAAGCCACACACTATCAGTTAATACTGCATGTCGTGTCACCAAAAGCAGCCATAACTGCACTTTATTACACCTTGATGACTAACAATATATTCTTACAATAGTCATAACTGTATGATTTTATTATGTCAAACCTTATTACAGATCAGTAATTTCAAAGTCTAAAATTTAATCCTGTCATGTCAATATCAGAATTGCGGAGTATAAGTCCAGATACATATGAAAACAATCTGTAGCTGTTATAAAAGTGAAACATAATAATTTAAATTTAAGACTCCACCAACACTGACTCCAAGAGATGCAAGTCGTCTTGAACTTGATACAATTAGCATAGTAGGTGAAGTGTAAAGCAACATAATGTAAATGTTTACTGATGCATACAAACAGAAAACAGCACCCTTGTTTCAACTTGGGAAGATTCATCACACATCTTGGCTATTGATTTAACACAGAAAATCAATTCTAATTACTGATTTCATTAAATTTACCATACCCTTGGCCAATGACAGGTACATTGTAGTCAGTCACCAGTTAGGAGACAGAAAAAAAATTAGACCTGGGACAGACAAAAATTAATACCAATGAAATTGTGTAACAACATAATTATAGTGTAAACCCAAACTGCAGGATAGTATTGTTTATACAACTGTATGAAGTAGTTATGGGTGCAGACATATTTTTAAGATGTACCATGTGAAGCGCATTCCAAAATGCAAACTAAGTTGAAAACATTACGAAAGTGCATAAAAAGGAAGTGGATGTTCAGCAAATGACAAGTGTATTATTTTATTTCACACGTCTAGTAAGATAGGACGAAACTGAGGAGCAAATCTCCATGGTCAATAAGCTAGTACATGAAATTAACATATGGGACAGCAGGCATATAAGGAGAAAGAACATAGGACATCTTACATGACCTGGCTACACGAGTGCTATATGAAAGATATAATTCCCATTTATTGATAAGCAGATACAAGCAAATATGACAGTAATTTTTCTCAAGAGTTTTTGGACCATTTATAGATAATGCAACTGATCTATTATGCCAATTTCTTATTGTGGAAGACACAGGACTTAACCACTTCTCAGCAAAAATGAAACAGCATTTGGCAGAGAGTTTACAAGAAAAATTTTTTGTGATGCAAAAGGGATTCTGTGAACTCAGTACCTTTCACAGTAGATAAAGTAACAGCTGAAGAGCATCTGCTTCGAGGCGAAAGGTACTATACTGAGTACCAGAAGGGCTTGTGGTAAAAACTGGGGCCTAAGCCCCAGAGGTATGCACTGGATATACACCTATGGGGCCATAGTGTGATGGAAGAAGGTAGAACAGTGGGTTGCAGCTAAGGAGCTTGCTAAGGTACAGAGGCTGGCCTGCTTCGCCATAACAGGTAGAATTAACAGCACACCAACTGCTGGGATGGAAGCCCTATTGGACATGCCTCCACTAAACCTTTGGGTCAAAATGGAGGCAGCAGCTGGGGCATACAGACTTAAAATTGGTAAGAAACTGAATCTCATCGGGATATCCAGAATCACGCACTAAGATAGTGAGTGAGGTAAATATAGGAATGGCTGGGGAAATATCAGCTGACTATACAATAACTCCCAACTGCTTCAACAAGCCTTTTACAATATAATAATTGGAAGCAGGGGGCAGTGAGGAAAAAACAGTTCGACACCATATGGGGGACATTGTTTGATTCATTGATGGGTTGAAATCAGATCAAGGCATCGGGGCAGGTGTGTACAGGGTTCAGCCAAGACTGGAGGGCATCATCTCTCTAGAAAACTGGCCTCGGTATTTCAAATTGAAATTACTGCAATCGGGGTATGTGTGGAGGAGAATATGCATAGATGCTCCAGGGACCATATCATCTACATCTATTCAGACAGTCAGGCAGCCCTGAAATCACTGGCAGCTCCTGCAACGAGATCTAAGATTGTTGCAGAATGCCACAGGGCTCTGGTGGAGCTAAGAGGAAGGAATAGGATAAACCTGGTGTGGGTCCCTGGCCACTCAGTGATCTGTGGCGATGAACACGTCAACAGACTGGTCAGGATGGGGGCAACGACTCCACCTGTCCTGACAATCACCAAGGCTATGATCAAACTAGAACTATGGAAATGGCTTAGGAAACAGCACGTAGAATATTGCACCAAGGTCCATAAACAAAAACATGGTAACATAATGATGCCCATGCCATGCTTTAAAAGGAGCTCTGTAATCCTGGAATTGAACAGGAAAGAGGTCAAACTCACCTGCCATGGGAATTTCAAAGAACACTTACACACAATGGATAAAATGGAAGAAGACCCTAAATGTACGATCTGTGACAAGTGTGAAGAAACTGCACCTAATCTTCGAATGCATGGCATTGGAGGGCAGAGGATACAGAATCTTCGAGACAACTAGACCTGAAGAAATTGTGTCTAACAAAAAACTGGTAAAGTGACTCCTTTCACTATTTAAGGGCATTGGTTGGCTTTACTAGATATAAAGGGAGTGATACCGCACAATAAACTCTGTTTCGATGCAAGCAGTGGTGGGTTAGACCTAAGCTGTTTTAGCTTCCCTGTCAAAATCAAATCAGCTATTGCAAAGCATGCAGTTAATTTTATCCCAGAACTCCCAGTTCTCATACCCATTTACAATGTTATCTCAGAATCCTGGAGCACAACTCATATCTGATCATCAGGGTATAGAAAGAGTACTAAATTTGCAAAGTTCTTACACAAAACTTGTGATACAATGTGAGCTATCTAAGAAATTTCTTTAAAGCCATTCTCACATGGAATGAGTTAACTGATGTTTGCATGGAGCTGGACAAGTTTGTGATGTCATTTCGCGTTACTTCACATTGAGAAAATATTGCCAAGCGTAAAGCACAGAATAAGTTATGCAATATTTTGGCAATGTGTTACAAAACAATGAAGCAATTAGAGGCAAGAACACACTATACATCACAAGTAGAATTTGGGAGACACCATACTGGATTCCATCTTTTTCCAATTGAAGCCCAAATTTGGTGCGTTTTACATTATAACTAATGTCCTATGAATATATGCAATTTCAAAGCACCAGCACATTGAGGATCTCTCACAAATGCGTCATCATTTGTACAATTTGTTGTAATAAAATGATAGAAAATGTCATATTGGTGGTTAAAGAATTTTCGTATTTAGTTATTTGCATATTGTAACTTGTGTGCTGTGAAAATACGTCATTTTAAGGGAATAGCACACTGAAGATTTAACAAAAATGTGTTCTTGTTAAGATTTATTTAAAAAACGTCAAACTTTAGAAGATCGTACATATAGTGTGTTTGGAAATTCCCATTACAAACTTCTAGGGCTTGTAGAGGGGAGTGAGTACATAATATTACAAATGGCATCCCACGTCCAGAAACATACCATTTCAGTTTCACAACAGTTTCAGTTCAGATGTTCAACTCATCCACTTCTGCTTAAGGAATTGAATTAGACGTGATGCAGTGCAATTATTTGGTAACAACTCGATAGGAAACATAACGAAATATCCATGTATCACTTAAGCACATTTTTTTGTATTAACACTTTAACATTATGTGTTTACATTCTTCCAAAACAAAAAAGAACCCAGCATACTGTATGCACAGAACAGTACTGATGCACTACAACAACAGCTCAATGTGGCGAGCACCAATTTTGTCTAGAGATTGTACCCACAAAGCCTGTTCTGGTACACACTCTCCATCTCAACTGGTGTCTCCAATTACCAGCGCAGCGGCCAGAACTCCTGTTAGTAGATCTCCCTCTGTTTCTACACGAGTCTTGTAAATTAAACTTTGCATATGACCCCACAAGAAGTAGTCCATAGGAGTTAAATCCAGTCCATGCAGGTGGACCACTTTGGCCTATCCATCTTTCACCGTATCATCTGTTGAGATGTGTCAAAAGCACATGAGAAGTGAGGTGGTGCACGCTCATGCTGAAACCACATTTCCTGATGGACATGCAGTGGCACAGGTTATAAGAACAGGCCCAATACATTTTGTAGGAAGACCAAGTATGCAGGATCAGTTAGCTTGAATGGAAGGATGTATATCCTAGTTACATGAACGTCCAGAATACTTACCCACACATTAATACCAAAGCAGTACGGAAACCCCTGAACATGTGTGGCACGAGGGTTTTTGTCTACTCGCACATGGCTATTTTACGAATTCAGAACACAGTCACTAGTGAATTTACATTTGTCTGTGAACAGAAATCTATGTAGAAACAAGGGTGTGTCAATGCAGCTGTGCACGAAGCACATGCAGTACACAACACACTGTGGAAAAATCGGCTGGATCCATAGTGTGTACTATATGTAAGCAGATAGATATAATTGTTGGTTTAACGCAGAACATCCCAGATGATACTGTGACTAACACCCACTACATGTGCAATTCTTTGAGTACTCACCAATGGATTCTTTTTAATGTGTTACAGTGCATCTTCAAATTCGGGCACATGGCATTGTCATGGAGAATCACAGTACTGCCTCCTCACGGTGAAGGTACCTGTTTCTCAAAGCTCCTGCGTAACTTGCGCAATGGCATGCTACATTGCAGAAAATGTTTGCGATACAGCTCAATAGCGTACTGAATCAGGTTCACTGGATTAGAGATGCATAGGCATTGAACAGGTCTCACAGCAAGATAGACATTAAGTGACATTAGGTGACCGTCTGGCATAGTACACATCATTCTATCTACCATATTTCATATCAGGACAAGCAACTCTGGAGACTTTTCTCTTTCCCTCAGCAGATGTGGACATGTTACACATCTGAACTGAAACCAACATAGAACAGAAACAGTAAGTTTTTTACGTGATTTTCCTATTCAAAATATTATTTACTCACTTCCTTCTACAAGTCCTAGAAGTATGTAACAGGAATTTCCAAACATCATGTATAATATATGTTCCTATGTTACAGGAGTTCAGTGTAATATATTGGGTAGTGGCATCAAGTTATGATGTACTGTGTGGCTGATTCGCCTCTTGCTGTAGCCAAAAGAATTCTAATTTACCTTCGTGTGTTGTATAATATTGTGCAGTTTTCTTATTAATTCAATAGAAATGTTTTCTGTAATATCTAGAGCTATGTAAACAAAGTGTACTCTCTCTTAGTAGCGACTTTCATTCATTTTGTAAACTTTTATAAGCTAATGTCCTTACTAATTTGACATGGAACTTACCTTTTGCCTTTTAACATATTTGTGGATACTGAAGTTTTTTATTTTTGTATGCTTCTGGTAGAACACAATCAGCATGTGAACAACAGAAGAAATGCGTGTTTTAATTGAGCTAATGTAAGTGTCCAGTGTGTGTCCATTTTTGTACACGAACTGTGTGGTTAACGAGCCAGATACATCAGACAGTTGCCATTGGACTGCACAGCATTCACAAATCCCATTAACCAGCAAGTACCGCATGATGTCGGCTCTGTGTCTCATGCAGCTGGATTGTGTGTGTGAGGTTTATTAAAAAAATTCCGGAACATTCATAATTTTGCATCAATGGTGTGGGAGCGAAATGCGGTTGGCATCCCTGCACACACCTGTGTTTAATCTGTAACTGCTAGAAGTTTCATTGTTGTATTTCTGTTATTTATTGTTCAGTACTATATTGAGTACAACGTCGTGTCACACAGTTTGTGAATTTCGAGATGGCAGATGTTTCTGCATGAAACTTGAGAAAACCTTTACAGAGAGACACCAAACGATGCAGAAAGCCTATGGTGATGAGTGTTTGAGACGTACTTGGTGTTACCAATGGTTCACACGGTTTAAAATGGCTGGATGAAAGTTAAGGATGACCCTCACATTCTTCAGGATGTCCTTCAATGTCTACCAATAACACTCGTGTCATGAACATCAAAGAAATTGTTCGTGCCAACTAAAGATTAACTGTTTGAGAGATTGCAGAAGAATGTAATATTTCAGTTGGATCGTGTCATGAAATCCTGACACAACATCTTGGAATGCACAGTGTTGCTGCCAAGTTTGCACCATGGCTCATGAGTGAAGACCAGAAAGACCTTCGCCTCACAATCTGAAGAGCTTTTGGATCACACAAATGAGACCGACACGTTCCTTAAAGGAATCATAACTGGTGATGAGACATGGGTGTATGGTTATGATGTCAAGACCAAGGTTCAGTCTTCACAATGGGAAGGGAAGGCAGGTCAAATTTCAAAGCCATACTGATAGTTTTCTTTGACTTTGAAGGATTAGCTCATCACAAAATCATGCCACAGGACAAACTTTTAATTGATGGTCCTATTGGGACGTGTTGCGCGACACCTGCAAGAAAATGTGAGAAGGAAATGGCCTAAAATGTGGAGAGAGAATTCATGGCTCTTGCATAATGATAACACACCTGCACATTCACTCCTGTTGGTGTATGACTACTATGCAAAAAACGAAATCACGATGCTGCCTCATCCTCCGCACTCTCCAGACCTGGCCCATGCAGACGTTTTTTATTTCCAAAGTTGAATACCCCATTCAAGGAATGAAAGTTTGCTACAACAGATGAGATCAAAGAAATTTGCAGATGGCACTTCATGCGATCCAGCAAGAGGCATACTGAGACTGCTTGCGGAAGTAGAAATAGCAATAGGAGTGGTGTAGCAATGGTACTTTCCTTCCATTTTCTGCCGACAGCAGCATACATCTTCCAAAATGTCATGGGCAAACTGAGTTGATGCGACAAGAAACCCAAGAAGGTTTTATTAAAGCAACATGCCACGTGAACATTCCTTTGCATAAGCAAATTTGAAACTTCTTGCCAAATTAAAACTGCATGCAAGACCACAATTCAAATCCAGTATTCAACATTCTGCGAAAAATGCTCTTACTGACTTGGTTATCTAGTTGGTAAGAGAATTACCCTTGAAAGACGAGGTTCTGTGTAAGAGTGCCAGTCCTGCACACAGTTTCCATCAGTCAGGAATTTTTCAACTAAATGTCCCATTACACAGAACACGTCCTCTGGAATATGAAAGACTCATTTGAGCCAAACTTTCTTTTTAATATGAAGGCAACAAGTTGCCTTGGTGATGATGTTTTGTTTGTGGGGCGCTCAACTGCGTGGTTATCAGCGCCCGTACAATTATCCAATCTTTGCTCAGTCCAATTTCGCCACTTTCCTGGATGATGATGAAATGATGAGGACAACACAAACACCCAGTCATCTCGAGGCAGGTGAAAATCCCTGACCCCGCCGGGAATCGAACCCGGGACCCCGTGCTCGGGAAGCGAGAACGCTACCGCGAGACCACGAGCGGCGGACTAGTTGCCTTGGTGTAGTCCCATTATTAGCACTGTATCCATCACAGTCTCCCAGGTAACCACATTGTTCCAAATTATAGACTTTTGTTTAGTTTCTGAACTTGTGTTATTTGAGCTAAAGTTAGTCATTGCACATGGCCATTTTTGTAGTGTTCAGTTTATGGGAGGAAAGATGCAGTGCCAAAAGGGGGGCGAGAGGGCGAGAGTGTTTTTGGAAGCAACACTCAAGGTTGAGCAGTGATATTTGAATACAACCCTCAAATTGGAAGCCAAGCACAATGGTGCAGTAGTAAGACAATGAAATCTTATTTGTGAGGGAGGTGGCTGAAATCCCTGTCCAGCTATTCAAATATAAGTTTTCTGTAATTTCCCTATAGAAGATGAAAGCCAGAATGGTTGGTTGGTTGGTTGTTTGAGGTTTAAGGGACCAAACAGCAAGGTCATCAGTCCCTTGTTTCAAATAGGCTCCATTCCGCTAATGGGACATCTCAGTAAAGTCAGAAAAATAAAACGGAAAAAGGTAAAAACGTAAAAGGGCAGTCATGTTGTCATTGGTAAAAAACAAAAGGAGGGAAGTCGGCAAGAGAACGAACCCAACCCAACCCTATGCTGAAGCAGCATAGGCAAGACCACCTGTGACGTAAAAGGTACAACTGCTACAATGTAGAAAGTACGTATGGGAATAGAAAGACTAACCAAGCCTTTAAAAAAAGGGTAAAAACAGAGTAAAGGGGGAAGAAAAGAGGATTGCGGTCAGCGAGGGGAATCGGGAATCTCCGAACACTGCTTACAGTGGGAGACACCCAAACACTCACCGCCCTGCCCCAACACCAGAGAGAGATTAAAAACCTTAAAACTGAGAATAAAAACCACTTTCCCAGAGGAAACCGAGAACCAGAGAGACCATCCGGGAATCGTCAGCCAACATCAAAGGTAAAGTGCGGGGGAGTCTGTACTTAGCACGCAGAGCCTAAAGAAGGGGGCATTCAACCAAAATGTGGGCTACTGACTGCAAGGCTCCACAACCACATAGTGGGGGTGGCTCATCACGCAAAAGAGAACCATGGGTCAGCCTGGTATGGCCAATGCGGAGACGACACAGTGTGGTCGAGTCCTTTCGGGAGAGGCGAAAGGTAGAACTCCACGGGCCTGGTGTCACCTTAATTGCACGAAGTTTATTAGACAGGGGAGTAGCCTCCCAAGAATTGTCCCATGACTGTGCGTAGCGGGATTTGATGTGAAGCCGTAAATCCGCTGCAGGAGGGGTTACAGAAAATGGGGGGGTAAGTAACTGCTCCCCCAGCCAAACGATCAGAGAGCTCATTACCCGGGATACCCATATGGCCAGGGACCCAAAGGAAGTCAATGGAACAAGCAGCACGGTGAATATCAGCGAGATGGTCATGGATGGCAGAGACCAAGGGACGGCGCAAAAAACACCGGTCAATAGCAAGAAGGCCACTCATCGAGTCCGTACATAACAAAACGCGGTTGTGTTGGGACTGTTTAATAAAGGTGAGGGCCTGGGAAATGGCCATTAATTCCGCAGTAAACACCCCACATGTAGGTGGCAGCAGATGACTTTCCGTTCCAACAGAGGACGTGAAGGCATACCCAACATGATCAGCAGATTTAGAGCCATCAGTGTGAGAAACAACAGCATCCCAAAACACCCATAAAATTTGGTGGAAAAAGGAACGGAACACCACCGGGGGGATGGAATCTTTCGGACCTCGGCGGAGATCCATCCGAATTCGAGGCCGAGGAACTAACCAAGGAGGGGTAGAGGGGAGGGAGCGAGGAAGACAGGACAAAGAAAGAAGCTGAAAATCACGGCAGAGAGACGCAAGGCGCAGCCCAACCGGTAAACCCGCCCGAGGGCGGGAGTCGGGTGGGTGACGTCCATGGTCTGGGAACAGGATAGAATAGGAAGGATGAGTGGGAGAGGAACGGATAGTGAGCGCATAAGACACCAGAAGCTGGGACCGCCGAACAGAAAGGGGGGGATCCCAGCTTCAACCCGGAGACTATCAACTGGGCTAGTAGGGAAGGCACCGGTGGCCAAACGGATACCACGATGGTGGACTGGATCCAGCACGTGCAGTGTGGAAGGAGCAGCTGAACCATAAACTTGACAACCATAGTCCAAGCGAGACAGAACTAGAGCACGATAAAGACGGAGGAGGAGGGAACGGTCCGCACCCCAAGAGGAGTGGGCAAGGAAGCGAAAGACATCGAGTTTACGGAAACATCCTACCTTCAGGAGTCTGATATGGGGCAGCCAAGTGAGCTTGTTGTCGAAAAGAAGACCCAAGAAACGAAACTGTGGGACCACAGGCAATCTTTGTGCAGCGAGATAGAGCTCTGGATCATGGTGGATCGTAGTACGGCGACAGAAGTGGACCACTCGCGATTTTAAAGGAGAGAATTGAAACCCGTGTGAGAGGGTCCATGCAGACGCACGCCGTATAGCTACGTGGAGCTGCCGTTCTGCAAATGCCATCGAGGAGGAACTAACCCAAATGCAGAAATCATCCACATACATGGCAGGGGCGACCAAGGGACCGACAGAGGCCACAAGTCCATCGATAGCAATGAGGAAAAGAAGGACACTCAAGACAGAACCCTGTGGGATGCCCGTCTCCTGGGTCCATGGAGAACTAAAAGCAGTACCAACTCGGACTCTGAATGAACGATGGATCAGGAAATGCCGGATAAAAATCTGGAGTGGGCCCCGAAGACCCCACTGATTAAGGGTAAGTAAGATGTGATGGCACCAGGCCGTGTCATAGGCCTTGCGAAGGTCAAAAAACACTGCAACCAAATGGCGGCGCTGGGAAAAAGCCTGCCGGAATGCGGATTCCAAGCGGAGTAAATGATCGATTGGAGACCGTCCCTCTCGAAAGCCACACTGGTAAGGGGACAATAGATCCCGAGATTCCAGGACCCAATTGAGCCGACGGGCTACCATCCATTCAAGTAACTTACAAACAACATTGGTCAAACTAATTGGCTGATAGCTGTCAACAAATAGGGGTTTCTTACCAGGCTTAAGGACAGGAACCACAATGCTATCCCTCCACTGAGAAGGGAAGTCACTCTGGAGCCAGATATGGTTCAACACCCGAAGAAGATGTTGCCGTTGTGGAGCACTGAGATGTTGAAGCAGTTGGTTATGAATGGAATCTGGGCCAGGGGCCGTATCATGAGAACAAGATAGAGCAGAAAGAAATTCCCATTCAGTAAAAGGTTCGTTGTAAGATTCTGACTCACAAGGGGTGAAACATAAGGTGGAAGCTTCAGCCCGCTGTTTTTGATGAAGGAAAGAAGCTGGATAGGAGGCTGACGCTGATGCCACTGCAAAATGGGTCGCTAGATGTTCTGCAAGAACTAATGGGTCCGTACTAATGCCATCTGGGAGGTGAAGGCCTGGGAGGGTGGACTGCCGATGGCAACCTTGGAGAGAGTGAAGTGTAGCCCATACCCGTGACAGAGGGACAGTAGAACCAAGGGAAGAAACGAATCGTTCCCAACATATCCGCTTGCTCTGTTTAAATAACGGGCTTTAGCGTGAAGGTGTTTAAAGGTAGTAAGGCTGGCTACGGATGGGTGCCTCTTAAAGTGTTGCAAAGCTCAACGGCGATCACGGATGGCATGGCAATAGCCGTACTCCTCCAAGGGACTTGCCGGCGACGAAATGGGCCAGATGAGCGCGGGACAGCAAGGCTAGCAGCGCGAACAATCGCGTCAGACACGTCACGTAGGACGTCACAATACAACCTGGCAAAGAGGGAGAAAACGCGACCTGTGCAGTGTATAGAGGCCAATCGGCGCGTTGGAAAGACCAACGAGGCAACCTGTCCATCGGGGAGCGGGAAGGGAGCGTGATAATCAACGGGAAATGGTCACTATCACAAAGGTCATCGTGTGGCGACCAGTGTAATGAACGGAGGAGAGAGGGAGAAGAAAGAAAGAGAAAGATCAATGGCAGAAAAGGTACCATGACCGGCACTGAAATGAGTAGGGGAGCCATCATTAAGAAGGCACAGGTTGTGGTCTGTAATAAATTGGTCTATCAGAAGACCTCGTCTAGATGGAAAGGCACTGCCCCACAAAGGATGAAGAGCATTAAAATTCCCAAGAAGGAGGAAGGGAGGAGGAAGTTGCTGAAGAAGGGCGGTTAAGGTAGCAGGTGTAAGAGTCCTGTCAGGAGATAAAGATTGCAAACTGTGATTGCAGAGTCGAAGTGGACCCTAACAGCAACCGCTTCCAATGTAGTTTGAAGAGGAATCCACGTGCTAGCAATGTCTGTACGGACCAATGTACAAACGCCACCAGAAGCCTGCAGGGGTCCGACCCGATTTCGACAAAAAACACGGAACCCACGGAGGGTCGGTGAATGAGCATCAGTAAAATGAGATTCCTGGAGAACCACACAAGCTGCAGAGTAGGACGAAAGAAGGGATTTCAATTCCGGAAGGTGACGATAGTATCCATTACAATTCCATTGGAGAACCACAAAACGATGGTTTAAATGGGGGCTGAACACTTTAAATCCAGTCATACCGCCGGGTCCCCACCCGTCACCGACTCAGGAACAGAAAGAGACCGGGCGATCTGGCGGCCAACAACCGCGGTTCTCGCGGTCGTCGCACGGCAGCAGACCTTTGGCGTGGAAGGTGCCGGGAAGGGGCATCCCGGGAGAGGCGCCCTTGACCGGCAGACGCCGAAGGAGTGGGACACTTCTCCGGCTGGGGAGGGGGAGCAGCGCCCATAGGAGAAGGTGTGGGAGCCGCAGGGGAGGGGGGGAGGAGAGGGGTCCGGGATGGGGGTAAGGAAGGGGTGAAGATGTAACCAAGGCATAACTAGATGTCATGGACACAGGGTGGAGTCGTGCATATTTCTTACGGGCCTCTGTGTAGGTTAAACGATCAAGGGACTTATACTCCTGTATCTTTTTTTCCTTCTTATATACTGGGCAATCTGGTGAACGTGGAGAATGACTACCATGACAATTTACACAGACAGGAGGGGGAACACAGGGACTCCCCTCATGGAGTGGACGTCCACAGTCACCACAGAGAGGGGCCTGTGAACAGCAGGAAGACATGTGTCCAAAACGCAAACACTTAAAACACCTCATAGGAGGTGGGATGTACGGCTTCACATCACAGCGATAGACCATAATCTTAACTTTCTCAGGGAGGGTATCCCCTTCAAAGGCCAGGATAAAGGCACCAGTATCAATACAATTGTCTTTAGGACCCTTCTGAACACGCCGAACAAAGTGAACACCCCGCCGTCCGAGATTGTCCCGAAGTTCCTCATCAGTTTGAAGGATGAGGTCCGTGTGAAAAATCACACCTTGTACCATATTTAGAGACTGGTGGGGGGGTAATGGACACAGGTATTGTGCCAAGATGGGTACATGCACGAAGGGCCGCAGATTGGGCAGCTGAAGCAGTTTTTATCAGCAACGAACCCGACCGCATCTTGCTCAGGGAGTCCACTTCGCCAAACTTGTCTTCAATGTGTTCCACAAAGAATAAAGGTTTGGTATTGGTGAAAGTATCTCCATCAGTCCTGGTGCAAACTAGATAACGTGGGAAAGGTTTTGCCCCTAGCCGACAGGCCTGACCCTCTTCCCAGGGGGTAGCCAAGGAAGGGAAGGCCGAAGGGGCAAGGGAAGCAGCACTTGAGGAATCATTTCCACGCAGAGAGACGGCCGCAGAAGAACGGCCAGAGTTCTGGACCCGTATGCGTTTCATTTGCATAGCGTCCGCCCTGATACCACCCACTCCGATCAGGGGCTCTCCTCATGGGCGCCACCCAGCCACAGCAAGGGCCGTCTGGCACGGCGGCCATTGCCAGGAGTTCCGATGCTCCAGGATGACGAGCAACCACTCCAAGGCATGCATGAGGAGGTCACAGCTCAGGTATCAGAAGTGTGATCCCTGTGTGTTCAGGGGGCTCAACCAAAAGGGTACATAGCGACCCCACCACACGGGCTGGCTACCGTGCTGGCTATGCACCCTAGTATCAGACAACGACGTGAAAGAAAAGGTAGAATGTACTAGGAGGGCGCACGTCGGAGACACTAGGTAGGGTGCTCTTCCCCAAATGGCTCACACTACGGAGGAGAAATTTTGTAATGGAGGTCAAACCCCAGATGGGGACCAAGGAATGCCAAAAGGAGGAGATGATTATGCAACAAAGCCGAATTGGAAAACCAACAGAACCAGGAGGATAGCGGGGGCCAACATAAGCAAGGACACCAAGAGAGGGAGAGGAGAGGGCGAGGGGAAAGGAGCATGGAGGGGAAAGGAGGGGAAGGGAAAGGAAATGCAGCCCTGGAGAGAAAGAAGGCTGCAATGGCTCGGGACCCCGTGCTCGCCACGCACGTATCCACAAAAGAGTTGTGGACCCCCTGGGGAGGGGGGGGGGCCAGAATGGTTCCTTATTTTTTAAAAGAAGAAGAAGAAGAAGAAGAAGAAAGAAGAAGAAGAAGAAGAGGAGGAGAGCAGGGCCAATATCCTTCCCCCATCTGAGCTCGTTTCTCACATCCTCATCGTTGAAGGACTGTTAAACTTTGACCTTCCTTCAAATGACAGGACTTTTGTCTTCAACTGAAGGTGTTCAGAATATTCATCTGTCACAGAAATTGGAAAAAAAAGGTTGCCAGAATTTTGTACAGGTAGTGAGAGTAAATTCACTGAGACAGTCCACAGTTGTAGCAAACTAACTCCTGGTTCCGTCACTGTGGCAACATGCTTATGCATTCAGCACTGTCAATTGGAAAGTTTCATGACAAAAATCAGACTACTGCCCTCCACCACCTACTGATCTCACCAGACCCCACTATAAATGACTTTCCTGTTGCCAAATTTGCCATCAGTACTGAGACTGGCACTTAGAAATAACTGAGTGCATTAAGGATGATTCATCACATGTACTGAATGATGGGCATTCCAAAATAGGCTTCCTAGAATTGCAAATGGAAATGGAAATACTGTTGGGTGAAGTGTGTGGATGAGAAAGTATTTAAAGAATAAAAATTTAAAAATGTGGAAGCTGAAAAAACTTATTAAATATATGTTTTTTTACTAATGAACCTCCATGTACAGTCATGACAGGAAATTAATGGTTGTATTTATAATTCTATACTGACTATCCTTATACAATGTTGCAGTGTGTACAGTTCCATTGGACAAGGTGGAAATAACAGTGTATGTACCAACCCATTTTATAAAATAATGTAAGGCCACCGAGGTCTTCCTTTAAAAGCAGAAGATGATAAACTTTCCAGTCAGTACAAGAACAGTTATATTCAATTACCACATTTGTTCCGATATCCAATGCTAGATCACATTTAAATTCCTCCTGGTTTATGTAATAAGGGCATGCCTCTGTAGCAAATTTTTCACCTAAGCCAACTGTTTAGGTAGCTATTACAGATGTCATTTATAAAACTGACTTCTCTATTGTTAAAGCTAATAAGTATTATAGTGGGGGAACAAAATTGCTCACTGTCCCCGTGTTAAACTTTAAAATACCCTAAAAAGTGTCCTACTGGTGGTGGCAATATAGCAACAGTGAATTGGCACAGACACACTGGTTTCCAGGGATCCAAAACTATGACTATCACAGTTCTTCATCTACCTTTGTCAGGACTCTAGTTTGACAGATTTACAGTGAGCTATTAATGAACTGTTTACCAACTAATCTCTTAAGTCATAACCGGAATAAACAGTAATTACATACTGAATATCTGTCAATATCCTGGTATCACAAGAAACACATACTAGTGATGAGAAACAGCTCTTAGCTAGAGGATAAAAGTGGCTGGATGTACAATGGCAATAGCAGAACACCATGCCACACATGGAAGAGCCACATGTGTCAAGAATGATGACTACACTGTCAACAATACGGAAAGGATAGACTGCTACTCACCACATAGGACGTGGCAAGTGGCACACATGTGGAATGAAAGAGAGACTGCTAGATCTGACTGCCAATCAGTGCCTCCTCTATGTGGTGAGTAGCAGCCTATCCTTTCCAAATTATCGTTATTTCATCCCAGATTTTCCATTGTTTGACTATACTGTCAGGCTGTTATCATCAGATATGCTGGACTTCTTTCCAGCATTCCCATAAATACACAGCATTGTAATCCCAAATGTTGGTTGGCCAGAACACTTAGCTGTGTTACTTTTTGAGGATCAATTATACAAGGAAACCTCGCTTTAACAGCCATCACATTCTTTGGGGCTGTAGTGAAACTGATAAGTGTGCAATTAAATTGTCAGATGGGGTAGCCTTACATATGATGCAGAAAATAAATTCCCATTCAACTCTGCTCACTGCAAGCAGGACTGACTTTTGTTTCACTTCTCCCAGTCTGATATCTTCACCAATTCTGGGGCAATAATTTTCCTCAGTCACCACACACCTATTCCTTACAGAATTGTAATCAAGATGCCAATTTTGCAGTATATTCAAATTTCAAGAAAGGGAACTAAAATCATATGGGCAATACAATAATGCAAATATGAGATAGGATAAGCTGGTTAAATGTAACTACTGAAGGATTTCTTGTGTAATTAAAGCAACAGCCAACAGATGCACCTTGTGAGGTATCTTTATAGATTATATATGAGGACAAAATCAGGAGACAGACATGCTGCTGAATCTGAAGACACCACCTTAAGATCTTTATAGTATGAATCTAATCCATTACAGTAAATAAACCTATTCTTTGTTCAGAAACCAGATTCTGTGTCATCACTATCACCATAGTGAACTCCCAACTCTATTCCCAAGACAAAAGGTCATTAAAAATTCAGTGGAAGAATCAAAATTGAATTCTGTGTGAAGCAAAAAAAAGAGACTTGGTGACACATTATATTCCCAAATATTCACATCTACAGATGGGCTAGAAGGCTGAAAAATCTTACAATGTGGGTATGCTGCAAAATTTGACAAGATATACACAGAAGTATTAAAATACTGTGGCTCTGCCACTAAATGCTACCCTGCCTCCTTCCTCAGATGCTTACCTGGATCAAGCACACTACCCAAGATGTTCCACATAGATCAATAACAAATATACTGCTCTTTTTCATATACAAATTACTTGAATGATCGACCTTAGACAGAACAGCACTAACAATTGAAGCAATAATCCAAGCAGAATAAGTTTGATTTTGGCTCAACTGTAACTGCATATACAAGAGCTCCTCTCAACTGTAACTGCATATAAAAGATCTCCTTCTTGTCAACCTTTTATGAATCTGGTACTGAGAAGAAATAAAGTGTTGCTTTTCTCGACATGTTCACCTGAAAAAACACAGTCTGCAGAGAGATAATCTTAATAAAGTTTAGTAACTGGGTTCCACCAGTTTATGTAAACCACAAGATGATCTAATATTGCTCTTCTTGTCCAAGCTTTTTCAACATAATACCCCATTGTGGCAGTACACATGGACTGCAATATGTTTGGGTACAAAAACTAATATAAGAAGATTCTGTGCATAAACAAGCAGCCCCAATTCCCATATTTGGCTCTGCACACACAGCTGCTCTTACAGCAACAAAAACAAAAGAATAAAATTGATAAAGGCAGTTACCTGCATGACTATCAACTACTTACTGAACAATAAGCTGAATCACTGCCTGTTTCAAGTTTACTCTGATTACATGCTGAGTAAACTCTACAAACTAAACAATGGCCTGCCCTGACTCGGTTCTTCCCCCCTACTGTTCAACATATATACTCATGACCTTACAGAAACTGTATGTCTCAAATTTATAAACACCACTGACATCAAGCTCAATGGAACTATCTCTCAGAGGCAGAAGAAATTATGACAGCAGACCAGTATGTATTGGATAAGTACTTCATGAGGGGGAACCTCATACCAAATCCACTGATGACTTAAGTCACAGTATTCCATCTGAGCAACAAATATGTAAACTACGGTGTGTCAGAAATAATACATTACAATGCAACAGAATTCCAAAGTATATGGGTATCACCTTGGACATCTCACTAACCTACACACCATATTTGAGAAACATCTGCAAAAGTGAAATGTCATAATACCTTATTGCAAAGGGTAACAGGGAGCTGATGCAAACACTTCTAGAACAGCCTTGGCTAATTCATTAGCCGAGTACTTTTCAGTCTTATGACTGTACAGTTTCCACACCCACACCCTGTGGATGTTCAGCTTTGGCAAGCCATGTGCACTGTTTCTGGTACACATCTGCCTACACTTATTCAGTGGCTCAAGGTGCTAAGCAATATCACTTCAACTCAAATAAGAAGACAAGTAGCTCTTTTTCAGTTATGGACACAAATACACAAGTGCTACCCACTCTCCAAACACAACATAATCCAGAAAGGTTCCAAATCCAACTCAAAACGCAGCAACCTACCTGGAGAATCACTATGAGCCTCTTAGTACTTTCATTCCTAATGCTGTCTGGAAAACAGGGTGGTTTTCACCCTTGTAAGGCTTCTTGTGACAGTGGGCATGGCCACAAACTGCCTGCCTATCTGAATGAATGGCAACTGCCAAATTGTGGCCAAGAGCCAAAGCTTAACACCTAGTGGCAGAATACTGTACTAAGCACAACATGTGACTTCAATGTGTGCTTCACAACCAGAGCCATTTGTATCCTGAAAGAGAACACCGTCTGAAACCACAGCAACATTTTCGAACTTGTTTATGTGAGTGTCAACTGTCCACTGTCTAAACTATATTGTGAATTGTTACTTTTATTCCTTCCATTATCCATATTCCACTTATGACTTTCCAATACCATATTCATACCTATTAGTGGCATAGGTCATGAGGAAAGTTAGAAAAACAAGGAGGAAATGTGACCTTTGATTCTGTAAAGAAACATAGAAATCACAAATACATATGGAAACAGTAAGTCTTCAAGACCAATGGCTCTTAAGAAGCAAAATTTATTAACACCAACATTCAAAAATATGAATAAAAACCAGATTCTGATGGCTATTCCTGTAAATGAACACACATTCTTAAATGTATTAGTAACAATATATGTTCGTTAAGTGTGTTCTATGCATGCCCTGTTACATAGATAAGTAACTCGTACTTCCCAGTAAAGCATGCTCATCATGCAAACAGAATAACATGCCCAGACATTTTTTTAATTATGTACATTTTCTTTTACATTCTACATATAGGGTACGACTTTAATTATATTCTGACAAAGCCGATTCAAAACTGGCTTGAGTTATGGCATATCCCTTCCTGAGTTTTCAACAACAAATACTGTTATAAAAACTTGTGAAACCTGTACTGACTTCGATTTTTAAGAGCTATCCCGTTCTTAGAAGAGAAGACAAACACCCATCAAAAACAACAACTGAAACCATGAACTATGTCCAATACTTAAATTGTACATTTAACAGAGACAGTAGTTTAGAAATACACTCCTGGAAATTGAAATAAGAACACCGTGAATTCATTGTCCCAGGAAGGGGAAACTTTATTGACACATTCCTGGGGTCAGATACATCACATGATCACACTGACAGAACCACAGGCACATAGACACAGGCAACAGAGCATGCACAATGTCGGCACTAGTACAGTGTATATCCACCTTTCGCAGCAATGCAGGCTGCTATTCTCCCATGGAGACGATCGTAGAGATGCTGGATGTAGTCCTGTGGAACGGCTTGCCATGCCATTTCCACCTGGCGCCTCAGTTGGACCAGCGTTCGTGCTGGACGTGCAGACCGCGTGAGATGACGCTTCATCCAGTCCCAAACATGCTCAATGGGGGACAGATCCGGAGATCTTGCTGGCCAGGGTAGTTGACTTACACCTTCTAGAGCACGTTGGGTGGCACGGGATACATGCGGACGTGCATTGTCCTGTTGGAACAGCAAGTTCCCTTGCCGGTCTAGGAATGGTAGAACGATGGGTTCGATGACGGTTTGGATGTACCGTGCACTATTCAGTGTCCCCTCGACGATCACCAGTGGTGTACGGCCAGTGTAGGAGATCGCTCCCCACACCATGATGCCGGGTGTTGGCCCTGTGTGCCTCGGTCGTATGCAGTCCTGATTGTGGCGCTCACCTGCACGGTGCCAAACACGCATACGACCATCATTGGCACCAAGGCAGGAGCGACTCATCGCTGAAGACGACACGTCTCCATTCGTCCCTCCATTCACGCCTGTCGCGACACCACTGGAGGCGGGCTGCACGATGTTGGGGCGTGAGCGGAAGACGGCCTAACGGTGTGTGGGACCGTAGCCCAGCTTCATGGAGACGGTTGCGAATGGTCCTCGCCGATACCCCAGGAGCAACAGTGTCCCTAATTTGCTGGGAAGTGGCGGTGCGGTCCCCTACGGCACTGCATAGGATCCTACGGTCTTGGCGTGCATCCGTGCGTCGCTGCGGTCCGGTCCCAGGTCGACGGGCACGTGCACCTTCCGCCGACCATTGGCGACAACATCGATGTACTGTGGAGACCTCACGCCCCACGTGTTGAGCAATTCGGCGGTACGTCCACCCGGCCTCCCGCATGCCCACTATACGCCCTCGCTCAAAGTCCGTCAACTGCACATACGGTTCACGTCCACGCTGTCGCGGCATGCTACCAGTGTTAAAGACTGCGATGGAGCTCCATATGCCACGGCAAACTGGCTGACACTGACGGCGGCGGTGCACAAATGCTGCGCAGCTAGCGCCATTCGACGGCCAACACCGCGTTCCTGGTGTGTCCGCTGTGCCGTGCGTGTGATCATTGCTTGTACAGCCCTCTCGCAGTGTCCGGAGCAAGTATGGTGGGTCTGACACACCGGTGTCAATGTGTTCTTTTTTCCATTTCCAGGAGTGTATATCCGGTCCATTTATAGTTTCTTCAAACACTGCATATTGATATAAGTACTTTTAATTACTAAGTCAATACATAATGTTTACTGGGAAACACACTCCGACATGTTTGTGGACCATTTACCTGCCATCACAACATTGATAGCCATTCAAATGGCAGATATAAACAGACATGTTTCTGCACATGCTCCTCTAGCAACCAATCCATCTACAAACGACAAAACAATCCTACACCAATGTTTTAAATTAAAATCTGCAGGATATACCATTCATAAACAGGCAAGTCTTGGCTGATTACCTTAGTAACCTACCTCTACCTTCCCTAGAGGTAAGCTTTGACAATGAAGTGTTAAATATTAGGTAAGAATATTTTAGCAATGGCGCAGACCACAATTTCAGTATCTTTTTTCCCTGTGGAAGTTAATATACGTTCATCCATTTATACCTTAATGCCATCACCAGTGGTTTGACTGAACCTTCTCCTTACACAGCTTCTTGGCAGAACATGCATGCACATTGGGGAGGGGGGGGGGGGGGGGGGGGAGGAGAAGAGATGGAGATATCAATATTCTGATTCATCTATAATCAGCAATAGCAGCCATTGCTGCATATTTACTGTGCCTGTGACCCACAAAAATTACACACACTGCAGCTATTTAAGAACCAAAATTATTACTACAATATAATGGTCCATCACAGGAAATGCACTCCTACCGAGTGACACACAATGGGCTTTCCTAAGTAATATGACACGCAGTGCTGTGTTTACATCAGCCCTAAGTAAATTTCATAACACTCATTCATTTCTTCTAATATAATTTTTTGTCATCTACAAAGGAGTCACTCAGTGCCTGGCCCTGTCTCCTCTGAGCACTCACTAAAGTACTTGCTGTACCACAATAATGATTAATGCTTCATTTGGAACTACTCATCACATAAGTTACATTCTTGTTTAAGAAACCTGATAATGGCAATCTATGTTACCAAACCGACAAACGTTATTCACCCAATGTTGCAGTTAATACGGCTTTGTGAGACAAAAATAGCCACTGAAGACATTGAAGATGTACTCAAATACGAAAGGACATCTTTCTTGCACTTCAGTGCAGACTGGAAATGAGAAGCTCCTAAATTAAGTCAATTATGGGGAAGCGGAATACTACATTGACACAAAAGAAATAGCACTACTCACATTAATAAGAGACAATTTGTCATGACATTTGTTTAATACATAATTGTTCTTTAGCTTTTTCTTAAAACAAACATGGCAGATGTCCTGAAGATTCCCACTGAATATACATGATGGGGTAGTTGGCAGGGGGTGTGGTGGGTAGAGGGGGGAGGGGGTGATTGTGAACGGGGGTAGAAAAGTGGGTAGAGGGGAAAGGAGCATGTCATCGGGAGGGGGAGGGAAGGAAGAAAGAGTGTCATCATCTTTCAAAGTAAAAGTATGACTCCAAGTGTTCAAATCATCAAAATTGCAACTTTCATTTCCCATAATCTTGGACATTTCAGTTTCCCAGTCACTTTTAGATTACAATAATTAATTACTACAAAATACAAATAAAAGAAAGTAAAGCCTTCTGAATGAAATTCGTACTACCCTCACATTTTTACTGAATTTACACTTTCCTATTTCGTTCTCATTATAAAGAAAAGGTAATGCGAAACATGTTAAACAAGCCTCTAATAATATATCTAGATAGCTCAAAACTTCCTTTCCCAATAGGAATTGCAGAGGTTTTTTTACTACTACTACTGCTACTGCTGCTTCTAAATGATACAAATAATAACAGCAATAATAAAATACATACATAAAAACACCATGGAGCCTTTTCATGGAATATTATATTACATCTGACAACCAAACAATTTCGAATGTGTACTCAATGTTCAAGATAACTTCTCATATTATACTATCAATGAATATGCAGGAAATAATACTAATTACTTACCAGTAAACACGATGCCTTACAGAAAAATCGAAACTATGTACAAAGACTTAATTTAAGTACATGCATTTCTGAAAATGTATTTATGACATATCAGATATGAAACTGAAATTTTAGACAGTATTGCATAAAAATAAAAATACAATAAGCCTCCTGGAATTTATCATATTTGTAAATTACTGGACATATTCAATCTTTAAGCTTACACACTTAAATATTGACAGGACCTACAACTTATATAAATGAACAATTTAAACAATGTTGTTTGAAAATTTTTCAATAGGGAAAAAGTGACTTGGCATTACACACTAGATTTTGGTTAGCAATCTATGGATATTCTTCTGACATGTTCTCCAAATTAGCTCAATTTTTAGACATATAAATAAAAAAAATCTTTCAGGGATCAGGCACACAGCATCTGTAATTTCTCAAGCAAGCAAAACACAAAGAATGCACATTTCACATCACTGCAAATGCCAATCAATAAGGCAAAATGTATTCTTTTTGTCAGCTGCTATTAGATCCTTAGTGTAAGGTGGAGACTTCATTCCATATAAAAATTTCCCTTAGAATTCCAGGTTTTTCCGTATTTGAATTGCTGGTTTCCTTGAACCATGTTCTGTTACAAGTGACAGCAAGTTTTACTTAATTTTCAAGCAGTCACATAGCTTACTAATGATTATGTCAAGTTCAGGATTATTCCAAGCAGGATTGGAAACAAGATTGGATAAAATTAACAATTTTATTGTTGTTGTCCAAGAAATCAAGTTCAGTCATAATACTTTGCAGCACAGTTACATCAGCAACATAATCGTTTCAACTGTCCACAGAGAAGCACACTAGATGAGAAACATTTGTGTCCCAGGCCATATTCCAAATAACGATCTTCAGTTTCCCATTGTGATTTTTTAAACAAAGCAGCCACAAGGATCCTAACCCAGTTGTAATTGTTTCAAGATACTTGTGTAATTCACAGCAATAACTATCAATTCTAGATTCAATGTGTATTTGTTTCACGTTACAATCTCAAATTGAGAAAAAGCAAATATACTGACAAATTTACCTATCGGTAACTCTACAGTAGAAGAAAATCAAACAAATATTCATGCTGACAGCACATCAACTTTTCCTGATCACAGCCAAATAAAATATGATATGCAATTATAAATGAAATACATTCTAGAGTCTAAATAATGGCATAAGCACTTGGAAACAAACAGCAACAATGGCAAACAAAGCCATGCTAGATATGGCTTTCAAAATAACCTAGTGGCTGTTCTTAATTCTGCCGTACGACTTTTTCAGTCTGATTGACAAAACTAATAACATTACAGAAACAGAGCAGAAAACATGGCTTCGTTTATTTTCTCTGAGTACACACACACAGAGAGAGAGAGAGAGAGAGAGAGAGAGAGAGAGAGAGAGAGAGAGAGACTTCTGCCTATGTCATTCACTAAACAACAAAACAGTGAAAGAACACTTTAATTAGTTTTATCAACAGTTCTGTAAGTTATAACTGGAAACCAGAAATCTCACTGTTCTCATCGTACATCACTATGCCTTGCCACACTACGTTGTTATGTGAAACTCACGAACAGTATATGAGAAAGCCTCTCAAGTATATGTTTCAAACACAATATCAATAGATTTTTATAGCAATGGCACAGCAAGTTTCAAACTGAAAACTACAGTCATTGTTGAAATGAAGCACAACATGGTGACAGAGAAAAACATAAAAAATGAAGCCCGGATATTCAATGCTGATCTGCAAATCGTGTGTTCAAAGACACATCTGTATTTATTATTATTTAAATAAAAATCCCACTTCTACTCTTGTGCAAATGACAAATTCACAGCTATGTGACACATTCATAACTGTGCAATGGGAAATGGACAACTAGTGCATGAAGCCACAAACAAATGCAAAGTCTCACAAGGTCTGCCAGTGACCTCGAGGTGGTCACAATTTAACTATAAACATTAAGACAATTCAGTGCAATTCTTAACCATTCTTTACAGTATGTCACACCCAACTGTTCCCATATCAGAAGCTCAGTGTTTCGTAATACAATGATTCAACTGTTAACAAAAGGAGGGTCGGCATTGGTCGCTGAAATAGAAATCTTTATTACTGTTGCAAATCAATTTCAATCATTACGTGACCATCATTAGAGCTTGTATTAAAAGCCCTGTGGACTTCTACATACAAGCATTCAAACTACAATGTCTGCACATATCAGTGAACAGTACTTGTCAGACCGATGGTACAAATTGATGATGGTCACGCAATGATTGAAACTGATCTGCAACAGTAACAAATATTTCTACTTCAACGACCAATGGCTGACCCCCCTTTTGTCATCAGTATTGATGTGGTGGTTGTACACACAACTCCTACTGATAGAGTCCACATTCAAAACAATGATTCAATATATTTCTTCATGCCGAACAACAGCACCACTCCTATAGGCTAAAGTATCTCTCTCTTCCCCCCCACCCCCCCACCCCCCCACCACCACTTTTCCAGTAAAACCAATATCTCTGAGAATGTCTGATTTTCCAAGCATTCTGGACAAGTTGCCACACTGTAGTACAAATATATTCTTGGTTAAACATTACTCTGCAAGTGAAACAACAAAAGCAAAATATGACTACAAACAAAAACAAATGTGCCAATCCATAGAACTTTTAAAAAATGGATGGAGCATCAAACACTATGTAAAACCACTCCTCAAAGGTGCTCAATTACAAAAGAAAAATTGGATTTTTTGTGCATGGAAATGTGACAAGGATTTAATCAACTAACAGTCACTATGCATTAGTTACATAACCTTAATTGAGATCACTGAATTGTGTGAAACACACAACAACAACAACAAAATTAAAGTCACTAGCTGAATTGGAGAATGAGTCTGTAGGAGAATGGTCTGTTGGAGGAACTACCCCAGACTTCACTTCAGATCACGTGCGGCAAAAAAGGAGAGAGGTGGCTTAATATGGATTTGGACCTCAATCCTAAATAAATGTCAAGTATCTACATCACTGTTCTACCTGACTTTATAACTTTTTTCCTCATACTTTCAGTTCACACTAATCGCATTACACACATATTCTACATATGATTACAATATTCCTTTCTGGATATGCAATCTTCACAAGATACAAGTAGGAACTTCTACAGCAAGTAAGTTTTAACTCTGTGCATCGCATCCTTTAAGTTCTTATCCACAAATTTTGCATATCCAGCAGAGTTGCCAGGTCACTGTAAAGAAAGATTTTTCCATTAAATTTGCCAAAAGTGCATCGAAGTGGGTATGCCCCACTGTAACAGTTATCAGGGTTTCTTCCTGTTCCATTCATTCACATACTGAGTGCAGGAAGAATGATTGTTTAAATACCTCTGTGTGTGTTGTAATTAATCTAATCATATCTTCATGATCCCTATGTGAGCAACAAGCAGTGGTTTGTGGTCTATTCCTTATTACCATTTAAAGCCAGTTCTTTAAACTTTGTAAGTAGGCTTTCTCAGAATAGTGCGTGTCTATCTATAAGAGTCTACCAGTTCAGTTTCTTCAGTATCTATGTGACACTCTCCCAAGGATCACAGAAACCTTTGACCATTCATGCTGCCCTTCTCCATATATATTCAGTATCCCCTGTTAGTCCTATTTGGTACAGGTCCCACACACTTTAGCAATGTTCCAGAATGTGTTGCACAAGTGATCTGTAAACAATATACTTTATAGACTGATTGAATTTTCCCAGTACTCTAACAAAGTTTACCATCTGGTTTACCCATAACTGAGCCCATGTGGTCGCTCCATTTCATATCCCCACTAAGTGTTACATCCAGGTATTTGTAGGAGTTGGCCAATTCCAACAGCAACTCATTGATATTACAGTCATAGAATACTACATTTTTCACTTTGTGAAATGCACATTTCTGCATTTTTGAACATTTCAAACAAGTTGCTAATCTTTGTGCCACTTTGAAATCTTATAGAGATCTGAGAATATCCGTGCAGCTTCTTTCAACAGTACTTCACTATAACTCATTGTCTCATCTGCAAAAAGTTTGAGATTACTATTAATATTGTCCACAAGGTCATTAACATACAGCATGAATAGCAAGGGTCCCAACACAATTCCCTGGGGGAGAAAAAAAATTGTATGCTCACAAGAATGCAATCTCAATTTTCAGCACACACTTGTACAATGTTCATTATTATTTCCAAAATTTCATTTAGTTTTTGGAAAAAATTGTTTTTTGAATACATATGAGATTTTTAAGTTTTTATGTCTTTTGTTTTCATAATAAGTTCCCATACACAATTATCAAGTGGATGTGTAATGTGTATTTCAACACTTTGTAAACAGAAAGTAACCAACCGAAAATGGGCCAGACTGGATTGGAACTGGCTATGAACAATACATAACAGAAATGTAAAGTTATTTGTTGTGTTTTTCCCCTAATTACATTGCCTTAAATAGATAGTAATAAAACCCCTAGATTACAGACAATGTTGTCAGTTTTTAGGGAACTGATCTCTAATGAGAACAGTTGATATATGGAGGTTTTTGCCTGATACAACCTTATTTAAACATATGTAAAAAGTAATGCATGGTAGTATGCATATGTTCCTTGCACTGTATCAGTATAGCATTAAATATGAATTTTTTAGAGTCAGCACCCCCCACTTAAACCTGATGGTCATGATACAACAGGGATTTGTTCCCGTTCCCAACATTTTTTTCTGAATGAAGGTGGAGATATTACCTCCGTGTTGTGATCATCATAGGAAGGTTTAAAGCTACTTGCTAGATACTTATTTCAGTTGTTGATATCTGTCATTAAATTTGGAAGGTATTATGTTCCTGTTTAGTTAGAAGTTTCATTTGAATACATGCTTTGTTGGCAATTAAAAAAAGGCAGTACAAGTGACAATGTGTTTCATAGCTTTTAAGAGGAGCGGATCCAAATCAAAAATATACAGCGTTAACGAGAACATGTCCCTTTAGTCTCAGAGTGACTAGTGTGCATCAAGACATCATGACAATAATAGATGAAACAGAATTTTCAGCTGGCAACATATCTGGTAAATACTCCTTTCACTATAGAAAGCTGTTGTAGCCCAGACGTTTTGAGCAACGTCTGTGTGGCAATGTTAATAAGCCATCAGGTCTTCACTTCTGTTTATATGAGTAGGTTTTTGTGGTCAGAATCAGCACACAAAATTCATTGGATTGTAGGCGGCAACATATTGCAGAAAGAATCAATATTCTCAACACTATAACATAACACCCCCAACTGGAAGCTACTTCCAATAGCAGCCAAAATAATGGTCTTAGAATACAACACCAACTATACCCCAGAAAAATATTACAGTCAACAATTTAGAATGTTTAATGATAAAAAACTCTAACATACCTGTCAGAATTTGTTTCTCGGTTTATATCTAGTGGCAATGTTTTCCAAAGTATGATACAGAAACTAATGATAATTTCATTTATTGAGAATATTAGCCAGTTTTTAACTATAAAGAGATTTTTTAAAGTACACTAACATTAAATGTGTTTCAATATGAATTTAAATCAAAGTAATAATCTTCATTTTCACCTTGGGAAGTACGGTTTAGGTAATGTACATTTCATATATTACAGGAGTCCAAGTCAATGTCTCACAATAAAATAGAAAATAAAATTACAAAAAAAAATTCCTATTCCTAATAATTTAGTTTTTGATCCAGTTTTTAGAGAATTTTACAATTTACTGTAACAGTGCATGGTAGTGCAAGGATTAATACCTCAGAGTGATAATTTGTATAGACATAAAATGGGACAAAGGCAGACTCTTAATGTGAAAAAAATCACACAACAGATCAATTCATTGTGGAGTTTCGCAGAGGGTGTGGTAGTACTACTAGAATGTTACAGACTTGCTCAGGACATTCCACTGGGATAGCCTATAGCAATACCATTAGGCATGCAATGAGCTGTCCATAAAATTGGGACTCTTTACTACTCCCTTACACATATCATCCATCCATTCATCCATCCGTAACATATGTATTAATGAATGAATGGTATAGAGGGAAAACTGATAATTGGCAGGCAACACCTTTTGGCTTGTGGGGTTAACATCTGTATGCAGATAAAAACAGTATGCTGCTCTCATCTGATAATCATAGTACCACTAGAAAATAGAGCAGACAGAAACAATATTTTTTCATGTCACTAAAACCAATCTGCTGAAAAAGTGGCACCACTGACTGTGACGGAACTATGGACATGATGAGACATTACAAGTGTAAATAACTGAAGGAAAAGCAGTGTAACGTGCAAAAGTAAGATCACAATGACTGGTTATCCAATTAGTTCAGAACTGATTGATACTGACAAGAGATGTCTAGTCACTACCTAGTATAATAAATTATCACAACTACAAATGATCCAGCCTCATATCAAAGTTAATCTAAACTTATTTAATGTGTGTGTATCATGTATTCGACTTACCTACCATCAGTGATGCTTCACCAGCAGCAGGTTTATTAACTGAGGTGTCATATGAAATGGTTACACAAACTTCCTTTGAGGCTTGCACCATTTACATTTTGTATTACAAACTACTCACCTTACTTTCCTTAAATATAGCTATAAGTTGAAAGCTGCATCATTGTCTGATTTAGGCAAAATGGGCTGCAGCACTGCAAGCTTTCTGACTTACAGTTTTAAACAACAGTTTACATGTGGTTGCAAAACTAAATTAATACATACGTGCAATGTGTGATACTCTCCACTATCTTCAGGTGGAGGTGGTTTACATTTTCCACAGCAGAAGTTACAGCAACAACAAAAGCAACAGCAGAGGTAGCAACCAGTTATGATGCCACAGAAAATTATCAAAGCCTGAAATTAAAATATGGTATGGTGTGATTATTCATTATATGAAATTCCTGTTTGCAAAAATAATTCAATGTAAGAATGCTACTTCTATTTAGCATAATACACAATGCTCCCTGACACAGGTTTTTCTGTTCTACTTTGAAACTACAGAATTAATACTCATTAATAAAATTAAGGTTGTGTTCGATGTAATCTTTATATCATACTTTCACTGACAGATTTCTTCAATCATTAACAAGTTGCCAAAGTATATCTCACATGAAAAATTAATTTAACTGATATTATGAATGAAAAAAAATCCTTTTCTTATATTTTTTGGTTTTCCTTTTTACACCACACCAATACACTTTGTATTCTGACTGCTATACTATATTTTAACAATAGTTACAAAGTTTCTCATTATGAGGTGATTTAGATAAATATCTCTTCTCCTTCATTTATGTTTTGCAATTATTCCTGCCCATGTAATTCCTTCCCTTTACGTAACTCAATTTCACAGAAGACCATGAAACATATACTAGAATGGATATTTTTAGTTTTTAGTCTTTGCAGAGTATTCACCATGCTGAGCATTAACGGCAAGATTTAAAAAATGTTCTAAACAAACATTATTTTTGCTGCTCTCATTTTTAAAAGACAACTTTGTTGCCGTCCCTGCCATGTCCAAAATTAGCATAATATTTTTGGTACATAATGTCTACTACAGGATGCTAATTTGCCACTATAAATTGTGAGCACTATATTCACTATATCAGATCGGAGATATTTACAAGTAGACCTTCTAATACAGGGCGAGGCAAATAAAAGTGGTCCGGATGAGTGGATACGATTGGACATAAATGTATGCATATAACCATACCCATGACCTACAGTTACTTCCAACAGGATGGAGCAACTGCCCATACAGTTGGCCAAAACTCTGAGCACATTTACACAATCTTCATGCGTGACAGAGTTGTTACCAGAGATCAGCCTGTGTGCAGCCCTAGATGGCCACCTAGGTCACTTGATCCGTCAGTGTGATTACTTTGTGTGGGGAGCCCTAAAGTCTAAGGTGTATTTATTGCAATAACTCTCCTAGTCTTCAAGAACTGCAGCAGAACACTTCATATGAGATTGCAGCTGTCTCGTTTGATCCGCCATCAGCAACTTGCTGACCACTGCCAAGAAGTGTCAAGAGATGAATGGTGATCACTTTCTACATTTATTCAAACATGCCACTGACATGGCAGAAGAAACAGTTGCCTGAATAATTTGTGGTGCTAAACCCAGGTCTGTGCTGTAATTTGTTTCCTAAACTTTATATGGTTGCCATTATGTATATATGTGTGTATATACTGGGTATGTGGCTCAGTACTTGTGTGGATAAAATACGAGACTAGATAGTATCAGCTGCTTGCTGGTTCTGTGTGTAAATACCACACCACAAATTTAAAAGTCTGTGGTTCAGTTCTTTGTCAGTCCTAGAATTTGTTACTTATCACTTCTTTCAGGTTTTACATACACATTAAAAATGCCCAATTTCACGTAAAATAAACAGAAATTTGTCCTGAATCTACAAGAAAGAGGTAACTACGTAACCCTTTTTTTAACTATAATTTCCTAACATTAAGTATGATGATTATTAATTTGAAACATGTTTTAAGAGCAACCAAAAACCATAAACTGTAACACGGTAATTGGTTATTAATATTGGTAGAACATACTGAAATCTCAAAAACATGCTGTATGTAAAATTTATTCACACCTCAAAAACATTCCATATTTGCAAAGAAGTTATGTAACCTGGTCTGGCTGATTCAGAAACTTTTCTTCTACATTTGTGAAATAATAACCTGTACAGTGTCTTGAAATTGCATTGTTTTGTGAATTTTAAGAGATGTTTGATGTTTAATAAATTATTATTGCTAAACTACATAGTTTTTGCAGGCATTTAATTCCATATTTGCAAGACTTGGAAATTCTGTGTGTAGTGCATTATTCCAGTGAAATAAGAGTTACTGGGAAAAAAAAGACGGCGCCATGCTGGGATGGCATAATACGGTACATTTCCCACGACACCTAATGCCCCCAGAGTCAGTCATACTGCCAACAAGAGATTTTCTTTCACTCTCTAATAATGTTACTTACCTTGCACCATCCAGATGTAACTAGGAAGTAGGCATTCACATTTTCTTCTCCAAACTGTTCTGCTATATACAAGCCCAAAGAGCCATAATTGTCATATATATTCCTTTTTGTCAAATCACTCAATATGCTGTGTGCTCGATTTACTTCCTTGAACTTTAAAACGAACAAGCACATTAACGTTTTGCAGAGAAAAATTTAGTCACATTTAATTAATGCAAGATGAATAAGATATATTCCAATAATCACACTGGCTCAAGACAACAGGTCCTAACATAACCCAAATTAAAGTAACTACCACCACTTTTAGGTCTTTTCAATTTCTCTCTCTCTCTCTCTCTCTCTCTCTCTCTCTCTCTCTCTCTCTCTCTCTCTCTCTCTCTCTCTCTCTAACATGTCTAGCCAACTTTTCAAGTTCTAATCTTACAATATTACAAAAGCCACTGAATATAAGCTGATCACAAAATTTTGTACCACATGGTGGTATTTCATACAGAAATATATGAAGGTGAGATAAAAATCGGCAATGGAAAATACAGTGGAGGAATGCCATCACTAAAACAAGCATCATAGTGAATTCTCAATCTTGAAAAACAGTTACTTCACTTTTCTGGTCCACAAATACATCGACAAATTTATGAGTATCTTAATTTTAAGAATCACAATGTGGACTCAGTAAAATGACTTTTCAGATACTTCTGCCAGAAATGTTTTCTACTTTGGACACATATAGGGGAGAAAGGTATTACACACAAGTCTAAACGACACAAACAAGTCTGGCTCCATGATAAGCTCCAGGAAACAACTTCAGAAATCATTTTTTTTTTCTTCTTTCATTGCATATTCTGATAATTTTCGGTGTGGGAATGTTAAAACTGAATTTTCTGTGTTTTTTGAGATCATAAGATCAAGTATACTGACCTATGCAAATCGTAAATTTAACAGCAGCAAGTTTACATAACCTGGTAAGAAATATTACCTGGAAACTTTCAAAAAGCATACAAGCACTGAGATTACTTCCACTATGTACGTCAAGATTACCTCCAAATGATGGGAACCAAAACATCGTAATTTTTTTTCACACACTGTTTATTCCTTTGTCAGTAAAATCTCACTAGTGATATAAGGTCTGGTTTCCTGGGGATGTCTGCTAATGCTTGTGCATCATGGGGTAGTGTTGACTGGAACACCTTAGAGGGGGGGGGGGGGGGAAATTGGACCTGCTCAAATACATGACTACTAGTATTAAAACTCAAGATATCAGTATTTACTACTAGTGCTCACTTCAACCCAAGTACATAGCACCTCACGCAACAGCTGAAGAGCTGGAGATCGCTCTTTTAGATATAATCTCAATGAATCTACACCACACTGGCACTAAGAAATTCTGGCTATTTGCAGTGACCATGCACTGTGTAGTGAAATTAGAGTCTGACTTGTCCAATTGTTTTGCTCTCCTTTTATTCACTATTTGATGGGCAATGATAACTAAGCCTTTTGAACAGTTGCTTAACTGTTTCACTTATGCAAAATTTCTCTCCCCCCCCCCCTTCCCCCAGCCCCACTTCATTTGACCTGAGCCCACTCTCTTACCTGAAGTGGGAAACCCAAAGTAGTGTCCTGGAGGCTATCAGAAGAAAACAAGTCAGGAAATATACATAAAAAGTAAATCTATGTCCTTTCTTTCCAGTTGACAATTAAAAATTACTTGCATGGACTAACTATAAGGATTTGTGCTTGGATGCACAGCATTTCACTTTTTGATTGCATGAATATCTAACTCATTTTTTTTTGCAAACAATTAATTTTTACATATTGTGGTGATTCACCTTCCCTGCCTCCCATTTCTGAGGTCTCGTGAGCATCTTACTCGATCCTACTTACAGGCAGGGACCAAGCAGTCAATCTGAACACTGATTAATCAAAGCATATCATTGGTTCTAAAATGGTTCAAATGGCTTTGAGCACTATGGGACTTAACATCCAAGGTCATCAGTCCCCTAGAACTTAGAACTACTTAAACCTAACTAACCTAAGGATATCACACACATCCGTGCCCGAGGCAGGATTCGAACCTGCGGTCGTGCGGTTCCAGACTGAAGTGCCTACAACTGCTCAGCCACACCGCATGTCATGAGGATGTAGGTGAACAGGAAGGGTTGTACCCCAAGTCACAGTAATAGGATATTCCAAAATTTGATGTATATAATTGAAATGTTTTCTGCATTTAGAATTTACAGAAAAACACACATTAAGCACTGAAATCGGGAAGAAAGAGTGCACTAGTGTTTAATGTCAGGTTTCACATGTGATCAAGCAACAATTAAAAATTAAAGTTGCAGAATGATGTCAAGGAACCCACTACTAGGGTTGAGACAAGTGAGAGGGAGAAATACTAACAATAAGGAGCAGTAGTGGAGCATGATGGCAGGTTACCTAACTTGTATGCCACAGAATCTGACAGTGTTACACTGACAGCAGCTGTAATTTTACTCCAATAACATGAATCACAAAGACCATTTATGTTTCACGCAAAGTAATCATCATACTCAGTCTTCAAAAGTCACTAATTCCCCAAGTGTGAGAGACCTTAGAGTCAGACTTTTACGAGCATGGCATCTACCACATCACAAAATCCTCTGTGATGGACATTAAATGGATACTAGATGTTGATTATTCCAAGCCACCAACAAAAGTGAAGCTGAGTGACCCTGCAGGATCCTATTTACAAACTTGGGCTCCACAAGAAAACCATACTCTGTCAGGGTAGAGACTACATGGTCTAACCACATTAATTTGACAACCACTTATGTTAGATGTGATAATGCAACAAGCACTAACAGACAGCAGGTGGCAGCACTAGCAGTGAAGTGTGTATAATGCATGTTGGGGGACATGGAAAAACAATACAGTCATTCCAGAATGAGATTTTCACTCTGCAGCGGAGTGTGCGCTGATATGAAACTTCCTGGCAGATTAAAACTGTGTGCCCGACCGAGATTCAAACTCGGGACCTTTGCCTTTCGCGGGCAAGCGCTCTACCATCTGAGCTACCGAAGCACGACTCACGCCCGGTACTCACAGCTTTACTTCTGCCAGTATCTCGTCTCCTACCTTCCAAACTTTACAGAAGCTCTCCTGCGAAACTTGCAGAAGTAAAGCTGTGAGTACCGGGCGTGAGTCGTGCTTCGGTAGCTCAGATGGTAGAGCGCCTGCCCGCGAAAGGCAAAGGTCCCGAGTTCGAATCTCGGTCGGGCACACAGTTTTAATCTGCCAGGAAGTTTCAATACAGTCATTGTTTTAACGTAGAAACCGAGCACTTTATCACACGACCAAAATGACACAATCATTGGCTTAGAGGCCACGGGTGCAAGGATTTGCGAAATGGCTATGTTTGTAAACTGTTTGCGTACCACCAAGGTTAAAGTATAGAGTGCATGAAGAACATTGCTACCTAAAACCAGTAGTGAGGCAACTGTGGTGCACCACAGGCCATATCTACATCTACATTCTACATCTACATTTATACTCCGCAAGCCACCCAACGGTGTGTGGCGGAGGGCACTTTACGTGCCACTGTCATTATCTCCCTTTCCTGTTCCAGTCGCGTATGGTTCGTGGGAAGAACGACTGTCTGAAAGCCTCTGTGCGTGCTCTAATCTCTCTAATTTTACATTCGTGATCTCCTCGGGAGGTATAAGTAGGGGGAAGCAATATATTCAATACCTCATCCAGAAACGCACCCTCTCGAAACCTGGCGAGCAAGCTACACCACGATGCAGAGCGCCTCTCTTGCAGAGTCTGCCACTTGAGTTTGTTAAACATCTCCGTAACGCTATCACGGTTACCAAATAACCCTGTGACAAAACGCGCCGCTCTCCTTTGGATCTTCTCTATCTCCTCCGTCAACCCGATCTGGTACGGATCCCACACTGATGAGCAATACCCAAGTATAGGTCGAACGAGTGTTTTGTAAGCCACCTCCTTTGTTGATGGACTACATTTTCTAAGGACTCTCCCAATGAATCTCAACCTGGTACCCGCCTTACCAACAATTAATTTTATATGATCATTCCACTTCAAATCGTTCCGCACGCATACTCCCAGATATTTTACAGAAGTAACTGCTACCAGTGTTTGTTCCGCTATCATATAATCATACAATAAAGGATCCTTCTTTATATGTATTCGCAATACATTACATTTGTCTATGTTAAGGGTCAGTTGCCACTCCCTGCACCAAGTGCCTATCCGCTGCAGATCTTCCTGCATTTCTCTACAATTTTCTAATGCTGCAACTTCTCTGTATACTACAGCATCATCCGCGAAAAGCCGCATGGAACTTCCGACACTATCTACTAGGTCATTTATATATATTGTGAAAAGCAATGGTCCCATAACACTCCCCTGTGGCACGCCAGAGGTTACTTTAATGTCTGTAGACGTCCCTCCGTTGATAACAACATGCTGTGTTCTGTTTGCCAAAAACTCTTCAATCCAGCCACACAGCTGGTCTGATATTCCGTAGGCTCTTACTTTGTTTATCACGCGACAGTGCGGAACTGTATCGAACGCCTTCCGGAAGTCAAGAAAAATAGCATCTACCTGGGAGCCTGTATCTAATATTTTCTGGGTCTCATGAACAAATAAAGCGAGTTGGGTTTCACACGATCGCTGTTTCCGGAATCCATGTTGATTCCTACATAGTAGATTCTGAGTTTCCAAAAACGACATGATACTCGAGCAAAACACATGTTCTAAAATTCTACAACAGATCGACGTCAGAGATATAGGTCTATAGTTTTGCGCATCTGCTCGACGACCCTTCTTGAAGACTGGGACTACCTGTGCTCTTTTCCAATCATTTGGAACCTTCTGTTCCTCTAGAGACTTGCGGTACACGGCTGTTAGAAGGGGGGCAAGTTCTTTCGCGTACTCTGTGTAGAATAATAATGACAATGGTGAACAACAGCTTAAGAGACATGCAACAATTGAGCAACTGACTGCTCAGATGAACCAATGGGCTGCCAATAGTGACTCTTCATCGACCATCCACCGAATGTTGCTGTGTACGGGCCTCTGCAACAGGCACCTGGTTCACACACCCATGCTAACTGCAGTCCATCGGTGATGAAGGCTGGAATTTTCAGGCCAATACAGCAACAGGTGGTTCTTTTAAATGAATCATGTTTTATGTTCCGTCATCAGGACAAAAAGCAAACACTATTCAACAATATTTGGAAGGGTCCTGGCCAGAGGAGGGAGCATTACAGTGTGGGGAATATCTCTGTGGCATTCCCTGGGTGATCTTGTCATTCTGGAAGGCACAATGGAACAAAACGAGTATGCACTTATCCTTGGAACCACACGTATCCCTACATGCAGTTTCTTATTCCTTGACACAGTGGCTTCTTCCAGCAGTACAATGCAATGTGTCACATAACTCACAGTATATGTGGGCCACATAACAAAAGGAGATTGTTCAGGCTTCCAACAGGGGTCACATTAATGTGGCTGGACAGTATTTTCTACTGACACCTTAGGCCATGGTTCCAATAAAAACCTATTTCCATCCTACAAATGAGTTCAGAGAAAACTTCAGATCTGTTAGGTTGCCACTACCTGGCCGCTCCTAGCCACCAATTATCACTGTGCTCCTGGAATTGTTTGTCAAACCAAGGAATCATCACAGTGATCAACAATAATTTCAATTTTAAAGGCATTGCATTAAAATAAACATGGCCTAAAATTGGACCTGTACAGAGGGAATTATAATATGCAATTTCCGTCTCATTCTTGTAAGGACAACAGTAGGGAAAAGATCTGTCAATTTTGGTTTATTGAGAGGGTTTAAGGAAAGCGTAGCTCATCTACAAAATGGACCACATATTAGAAGACTTGTGAGACCCATTCTTGAGTATTGTCAGAGTGTTAGGGATTCCCACCAGGTCAGATTAAAGGAAGATATTTAAGCAATTCGGAAGTGTCCAGCTAAATTTGTTGCCAGTAGTTTCAATCAACACGCGAGTGTTATGTAGATGCTTCGTGAACTCAAATGGGTATCCCTGAAGGGACGATGACGTTCTTTTCATGAAACAATACTGAGGAAATACAGAGAACAGGCATTTGCAGCTACTGCAGAATGATTCTACTACTGCCAACATAAAATTCACACGAGGATAGTGAAAAGGAGAAAAAAGAAATAGGGGCTCATACGGAGGGATACAGAAAGTCATTTTTCCCTCACTCCATCTGTGAATGGAATAAGAAAGGAATGACTAGTACAGATACCCTCCACCGTATGGTGGCTTGCAAAGTATATTTTTATATCTTGGTGGAGAGGGGGAGGGGGGGGGCGCAAAAAAAAAAAAAAAAATTTGGAAGCAAGGGTTTTTCCTTTTTTAATTGCGGCTTAATTCCCTGACATTTTCTTACTGCCCGAGATTACTCTTATCAGTAATTTTTTAACAGGATAGCAAACCAATATAATGTGTGCTGTCAGTGCAAATTTTTGACAGCAGAAAGAACTATTTAGGATATTGTTATCTGTGGTTGATGTTTGAAAATTCTGCTTCACAAAGCACAGTTAAAATGCCTGACATGGCTATTACAATAACAGCAGAAATCTCAAGTTTCTCCTTTTTGGTGATCACAGTTCCTACAACCACTTGTGACAAAATTTCAACACTCCACATGGAGGTGTATCAACAACACAGCTTCAACTTCAGATCATTCCTGTGAATAATAGTGCTTGGCAATGGAAAGTTTATTTTTAATTTTGAAGCTGTGTAATATATCCAACATATTGAAATATAAGAAGAGTGTGTCACAAAACAAAGAGTTGTTTGAGCAGACTATTAGGAGAACTGTAGTTGCTTGTAAAATAGAGAATTTTACAAGATAAATCAGAACTCAGTTGCACAAAATTTTTTGTTGTCTGTTTCAGCGTTGAGGCACTGTGTTTATAACCACAGCAACACACTCCAGATTGAGTGTAAGTCTTAATGGACTATTTGAAATGCCCCTCTACGTTAACAGTGGTGTGAACTTTTCTTTTACACTGTACCAAAATTGTCTACTGCAATAGCAAAAATTCATAATTTTGCTCGAAGTCACAGGCGTACTTTGTGAGAATAAAGTAAGCTACACCATGTTTCATTGTTTCTATGCTGCTTTACAATTAACTGTACATGATGTTTTGTACAAAGTATTTTCTCGCGAGTTTAACAGAAACGACAAAAAAAAAAGCTTTTATGTAAACCTTTCAAAACAGGCACGCTACATTACCCAGTGCTTTCAACACACTATACTATCCAAAATACTAACAAGGAAAGTATTCAAATTCGAACAAACATGTCTGTATGAAATTTTGGTTGCAGGACCATTACGTATGTCTCAATGTGCTGCTGGTGAGTGTCTTACCTCTGCAAACATGCTCTACATGTCACTGCAAATGTCATTATAGAAACCAAACACAAAACACAGATATCTTAACTATAAATGAAAGTGAGGGCTTTCAATACAATGCTCAAATTAATGTGAATTACTACAAAATGCACAGTGAAGAAAAGCAAGTTCATCACACGCCATAGCTGCACGTTCTATAATATCAGTGCTGAACTCCATGACAAGGACACTTTTCAGTTTTGAAGTTTACCACAGGTCACCAATATCATAGCCAGCATTTTGCTGTGTATAATGGAGCATTGGTATATGTACTTCTGCAGATATTGTTTGTATATGGCAGAATGCATTTTCATGATAAATAATCTGTCACACAATTTTGTCGGTATGTTCCTGGAATTTAGTTTAAGAAAGTCTTATTCTCTTGGGATATTTAATGAAGAGCCAAAGAATCTGGTACACCTGCCTAATATCATGTAGGGCCCCATGAGCACACAGAAGTGCCACGTGACGGGACTCTACTACTGTCTGAAGTAGTGTTGGAGGGAACTGACAACCATGAATCCCACAGGGCCGTCCATAAATCCGTAAGAGTATTAGGGGGGGTAGATATCTCTTCTGAACAGTAAGTTGCAAGGCATCCCAGCTATGTTCAATAATGTTCATATCTGGGGAGTTTGGTGGGCAGCAGAAGCGTTTCAACTCAGAAGAGTGTTCCTGGAGCCACTCTGTAGAAATTCTGGGCATGTAGAGTGTCACATTATCCTGCTGGAATTGTCCAAGTCTGTCAGAATGCACAACGGACACCAATGGATGAAGGTGACCAGACAGGATGCTTATGTACGTGTCATCTGGAAGAGTCTTATCTACACATATCAGGGGACCAATATCACTCCAACTGCAAACACCCACACCATTACAGAGCCTCTACCAGCTTGAACAGTCCCCTACTGACATACAGGGTCCATGGATTCATGATGTCTCCACACCCGTACAAGTCCATCTGCTCGATGGAATCCGAAATAAGACTCGTCCAACCAGGCAACATGTTTCCAGTCATTAACAGTCCAATGTCTATTCACCAGCCCAGGCAAAGAGTAAAGCTCTGTGTCAAGCAGTCATCAAGGGTACACGAGTGGGCCTTCGGTTCCAAAAGTCCCTATCGATGATGTTTCGTTGAGTGGTTTGCAAGCCCAGCATTGAACTATGAAGCAATTTGTGGAAGGGTTGAACTTCTGTCACACTGAACAATTCTCTTCAGTCGTTGTCGGTCTTGTTCTTGCAGGATCTCTTTCTGGCCGCAGCTATGTCAGAGATTTGATAATTTACCGGATTCCTGATTTTCACAGTACACTCATGCAATGGTCTTATAGAAAAATCCTCACTTTATTACCTCAGAGGTGGTGTGTTCCATCACTCATGCGCCGACTATAACACCACACTCAAATTCACTTAAATCTTGATAACCTGCCATTGTAGCAGCAGTAACCAATCTAACAACTGCACCAGATACTTGTCACCTTACATAGGCACTACCGGCCGCAGAGTCTTACTATGCCTGTCTACATATCTCTGTACTTGAATAAGCATGCCTATACCAGTTTCAGTGTGTTTTATCCTGTCTGAAGAAATACACATCCAGACATCAGTAGTACCTGTTCATCTTTCTGGCAGGAGTCGCACAGTACTAGTGACTTTGTTGGCAAATGTGTATTCCCAACCGACAGAATAAACGTTTTCAAATGTTCTTTCATCATCTTACCGCTCACACTTGCATCTACAATCACTTTGGAGAACAATCCTTTTTCAAGTTACTGATAAATCCCAGCAGTGATGTAAAGTTTGTACATCCAAGATTTCTAGCTACATTAAATGAACGATGTTATAAATGCCAATAATGAACTGTTTAACTGATAATATTTTTGCACTGCAGTAGAAACCAGAAAATATGCAAATCATTCATCATATACAGCCTACACCAACATCACCTTATGAAGAAGAGTTCATCATTACTTCATCTCAACAAATCGCACAACATTAGCAGTGTTGATTACTGATCACCTACCCATATGGCGTTTCACTACACAAACAACTTCCCAAAATGCAACTTCACATCACACTGCACCATCTCTGCTAACATAGGAGAAGGCAAAGGCCAAATTCGACAGGGCATACTCAGTGGCCTCCAATAGAGATCTACAGGGTTTGCAGATAAACAAGTATCACTGATGCAGTAAGAGACTTTGAAAGTAACTGTCTGAAACTGAATCTACGTTTATACACCTTCGTCTCTTACATAGAAATTATTTACTGTCACAGGTGGTAGTAGGGACTGGATTAAACACAAATGAGGCAGCTAGGCTATTATGATCAAATACAAGACATTGGGGGAGGGTAGGGGATGGGGGAAAGAGGGAAGGGAGGTGAGGAGGAAGGGGAGGGAGAGAGGGAAGGGAGGTGAGGAGGAGGAGGAGGAGGAGGAGGAGGAGGAGGGAGAGAGGGAAGGGAGGTGAGAAGGAAGGGGAGGGAGGGAGGTGAGGAGGAAGGGGAGGGAGGGAGGTGAGGAGGAAGGGGAGGGAGGGAGGTGAGGAGGAAGGGGAGGGAGGGAGGTGAGGAGGAAGGGGAGGGAGAGAGGGAGGGAGGGAGGGAGGGAGGGAGGGAGGGAGGGAGGGAGGGAGGGAGGGGGAGAGAAATTTTCTGTAAGTAAAACAGTTAAGAATAAGTAGTTGTGTGAAGTGCTTTATCACAAACTGAAGATTCTCCTAGATTGTGTGGCTAAAACAGTTCACCTCCTGTATTTGGTTCAAAGTGAGCACTAGTAGTAAATACTGGCATTGAACTTAAATACCAGCAGGCATGTATCTGAGATCAGACTTTTTTTTACTCAGTGGTTTTACTCTAAGATGTTCCAGTCAACACTATCACTAGGATGCACAAACCTTAGGAAACATTTCCAGGAAACCAACCCTCTCATCACTAGTGAGATTCTATAGAGAAAGGATAAAATGTGTGTGAAAGGGAAAAAAAAAGAAAATAAAATCTTAATTTCATTCCCATCATTTGGAGGTAATCTTTAAGTACATAAGGGAAGTATCTCAATCTCTTTGAAAGTCTCCAAATACTCTTTCTTGACAGGTTATGTACTCTTGCTGCTGCAAAATTTTTATTTCTTATAAGTCAGTATACTTGAGGTTATGACCTCTAAATACAAAAAATTCAGTTTTAACATTCACACAATCAAAATTATCAGAATATGCAATAAAAAGAAGAAAAAATTGATTCCCGGCATTGTTTCCTGGAGCTTATCATTAAGTCCAACTCATTTACATATTGTTTTAACCTGTGTGTTACAACTTCTCTTTCTGTGCCCAAGTAGAAAAGTTTCTGAAACAAGTAATTTTCCCTGAGCAAGAATATGTTTCTTATGTTTACTGGTATGTAGGGGACAAGGGGATACAGATCAACACCTTAAACTTTTCATAAGTAACATACTTTTGTAATTATCACTATTAGATACAATAGAATTTTGGGGAACTTTTAAATTTTTACCACAATTCTTAGTAATAAACAAACAATTTTTACATTCAACTTTTAGTTGAAATGTACCCCTAACAGAGCACTTTTCAACAAGAGGCTGGGTACTATACAACATTAAAATAACATCAGAATTTTTTTTACTGAAATAAACACATTTTATTGATATAACAGGCTTATAATATACAACAGGTGCAAATGCAGCAAAATTACTGATACAATTTTTTTTTTTAATAAACAGAACAATGTACCAAATTGTGCAGTTCACTTCAGCAAGCAAAAACCAGTTACAACATCTAGGCTGTATGTTCAGTCTCCTATGAAACCACCTGAATGAATAGCTTGTTCATGAAAGCCAAAAAATTTGCTGCATTTGCTTTATTAAAAACTGTTGCTCTTGATAAGCTAATGTTCCTAGGTGTCCCTAAGGTGAGCTGTTATCAGCTCATGAAACCCCATCAGTTCCAGCTATTTTAATTACAGCCCAAGAAGTCTTTGTGCTAGAGCTTACCCAGTTTTGGATATTTGAATGCAATCTGTGATTTGTCAGTCCATAGCTCATATTTTTAACTTTAAATAATTGAATCATAAACCTAACATTCTTTATCTGCAGTGAAAATTTGTTGACTTGTATACTTTGAGTGCTAACAATTTGGTGATGATGGTGCCCAACTGCTGTCACTCAATATCAACTGCAGAACTCTTTTTTAATCTGCCAAATACAGCAGAATAGTACATCCCATATAGATCTGCTGCTGTTCTAAGAGACAGGGCATCCTGGCCACTGCAATTTTTAGTGCTGTCGCCAGCTTTCAAACTGACTTATGCCAACTCAGATATAGTACTACTTGATTGCCAGAACAATCTATTTAGATGGGCTAGAGGAACATTTCAACTGTGTTGAGATCTACCTATAAAGATTTCATTGAAATCTGTCCTGTAAGCAGCCATTAATGTTAAAGCACTGTTACTCCTTTCAGAACAGTGTTTCAAATAGTTTATAGTGTATCAAGAAGCAGAGTCTGCTAATTAATTGGTTCAATAAATCTGATTTACCTGATTTAATATTAAATGACTAAAATACACTATTGAAAAAAATAACTCAGCTTTGACTTTGGACACCACAAAATAGTATTTACTGAATATCAATCTTCTTATGGATAACATGGATAGGTATCCATTTCAGCTTTTCTCCTGTAGTGGAACTTTATGTTTATTTGTTGGCAAATCAAACAGAAGTTCCAGCGACGATGAATTCAAAGTGCCCCTTGTTGAAATTGCTCCACCTCGTCTCACCTACTACCAAACTCTTAGACTATGCTAGTTAGTAACTGATTCTTACTGGTGCAATACATCTGCTGCAGAATTTGTGAAGCAGACAATTGAATTAACTGTCTTTCTTTGAAGTTCTGAACAGGGTGAAATCTGGAAAACTAGTTAACAACTTTAACAAAAGTACCATTCAGAGTTTCAAAGAGATTGACAAGTGTTTTTTCATTTGATCTTGCTCCCCACCCTAATCTGTGATATCAATTACTTTCCTTTTAGTCAGAGCACACCAATAATCTAGTCTAGCTTTCGCAACCAACGGTTGCCTCGTCAGGAAAGAGGGAAGGAGAGGGAAAGATGAAAGGATGTGGGTTTTAAGGGAGAGGGTAAGGAGTCATTCCAGTCCCGGGAGCGGAAAGATTTACCTTAGGGGGAAAAAAGGACGGGTATACACTCGTGCACACACACACATATCCATCCACACATATGTGGATGGATATGTGTGTGTGTGAGTGTGTGTGTGTGTGTGTGTGTGTGTGTGTGTGTGTGTGTGTGTGTGTGTGTGTGTGTGTGTGTGTGTGTGTGTGTGCGCGCGAGCGCGCGCGCGAGAGTGTATACCCGTCCTTTTTTCCCCCCCTAAGGTAAATCTTTCCGCTCCCGGGACTGGAATGACTCCTTACCCTCTCCCTTAAAACCCACATCCTTTCATCTTTCCCTCTCCTTCCCTCTTTCCTGATGAGGCAACAGTTTGTTGCGAAAGCTTGAATTTTGCGTGTATGTTTGTGTGTCTGTCGACTTGCCAGCACTTTCATTTGGTAAGTCACAACATCAGAGAGAGAGAGAGAGAGAGAGAGAGAGAGAGAGAGAGAGAGCTCTTCACTGAAGTAGCACTGTTTCTACCAATTAGGTGGATAAATCAGAATAAAAATATAAAATCATTTGCAACAAAACAACTACTTTATTCCAATTTGAAAGCTTACAGCATGTTATCACAACAGTTTCAAATGACAGTGATTAGCTCATGTCGTCGGGAGATTTATTTCACATGGGTAACCTTCAGTCTGCATATTTGATGTAAATGTTTAGGTGTAATATTGGGTTGGTGCACAAGTTTGTAGCATTTTTCTGCAAGTTTACTAAACTCAACAGATACACATAAGAGAGACTGTAGTCATCAATAATATATTCTCCTTCGGTAGTTACAACAGCCTGCCAATGTTTGTTAACTTTTCAATTTCGCAAATATAGAAATCACGTGGTTTTGGGGCGAAGAACTCATTCAGCCACGTTCAGAGAGCATTTTCCATCCAGAAAGGAAATTCACTGAAGCTTGTACAATAGAGAGTGGAAAAGTGAAAATCTGAGGGTGCAAAATCAAGCAAATAAAGTGGGTGTAGAATGACTTCCCAACCCAACTCCTGTATAGCGATTTCTGTCAGTACAGCACAATGCAGATGGGCATTATCATGGAGTAGCATCATTTCACAGAGTCTCCCTTATTGTTGTTTGTATCTGCAAGACATCTTTGCTATTGACAAATGCAAACAGTGATGGTTACACCTCAGGGAAGCAATTTGTAGCACACCACACCATTGCTGTTCCATCAGACCATAACCTTATCTTTTGTGGAAGCAAGCATGTTTTGGGAGTTGCTGCTTTGTTTGGGCTAAACCATTCCTTTCTTTTCCTCATGATAGCATGAAGACACCATTTCTCATCACCAGTAATGATACAGGATAGGAATGGTTGGTGGTGTTCATGAGCCATTTGATGATGAGCAAGCAGAGATGCATATATGACTACTCATTTACTTTTGTGATTCTGGCTTAGAGCACGTGGTAACCATACAGATGATTTTTGAACCTTCATCATCGTATGCAAGTGCCTCCCGATGGTGGAATGATAGCAGTTCATCACATTTGCTGCTTCTTGAGTACAATGACATGAATTATTGTGTATTAAAGCATTTACACGATATTCATCAAACCGCAAAGATCTTCCTGAACATGGAGAGTCACTAATGTCAAAACAATCCTCCACAAAATGACTAAATATTTTCTCGCAATGCTCTGCCCCAATGGCATTATTCCCATACAAGGTGCAAGTGTTTCTGGGTGCCTCTGCTGCTGTTGCCACTCTACTGAATATAAACAGAAGAATATGTTGGAAAAGTTCTGATTTTTCAACTTGATACTTCGTTTTCTAGTTTCTGCAGCTCCCCTTACTATCTCCAAATGACAAAATGACAATATGTAAACTCAGATAGCAACAGTTAACTACAAACAAAAAATTACGAAGCATAAATAAACCCATAGAAACTAGAATACCAGCATCTGAAACAAAAATCATACAATCTTACACATCAAGCCAAGACTTACAAGAGTTGTTATAAGTATTGTATTACTGTGTAAGAAGGCAATATTTTCACGAGAGGAAGAGAAAAAAATATTAAACAATGAAATGGGATGGAATCTGAACAAATTGGTGAAGAAACTTTCCTAGAAAAAAAACAGAAAAATGCTAAGTATGATATAGCCAATTACAATTTTGTCTTTCCATCTAAAACTTGTTGCTCCTAGCAGCTTATTCAAACCCGACACACACACACACACACACACACACACACACACACACACACACACACACCATCATCAGTTTAATATGATAAACGAAGAATGGAAATTTCAAAAGTGCCAACTCTCACATTTGTCAGGGTAATCATAGAAACTATATCCCTTCTTCTGCATAACTTATTGGTAAGGTATTCTTATTTCTCATCACAACAAAAGATAATGAGACAAATTATAAAATAATTTATTAAGAACATTCCAGGTGCCATGCCAAGGAACTGTCTGGTTCCAAGAGCCAAAAAGTTTTTTTTTTTTGTGCTATTCATACTGAGGCATTACATTTTATTTGTGATAACAAAAAGTACAGAATACAGCAGTAATGTTTTAACTAAAACTGAATTGTAGTCAACAAAAATCGCTTCTCATTATTTTTAAATTTTTTCCACAAGGAAAAAACAAAATTGAGCTGAAGGAAAAAAAATCTCTCGGTAACAACTTCTGTTTGTTACACAACTCTATTCTTGGGGTCATATGTTGCAAAGTTTACTGCAGCTCTCTCTGCTGTTGAGGAAGAAATATCAATATCATCAATAGGTCCTTCTGTTTTGTAGCTGAGAAACATGGCCACTCTTTCAGATGAAGTATGGTATTGCTTGCATCAGTCTAGGTCTTTCCTCTTTTAGATAAAGTGAAATTTTTCCATTCTTATGCTTCATAGCAGAGTCTTCAATAGCTATTTGAGATGAACGAGCACGAGAGACTTTGACCACAGTGCGTTTGGAGACCTTAAACGCCCGCATTGACAACAATGTTTCAACAACATTTTTAAAATCGAAGTAGTCAGTTGCATGCATTGGAACTACATGGAATGGGTTCATAGCCCTAGCTGACAACAGTCTTGTGTAAATCTTGCAGAATAAAGATCTTGCTTGCCTTTCTTCATTTCTCTGTAAACGCAAAATCTGGCCTAGCCCAAAAATTCTCCCATTCACCACAACCTTGTGTGTTACCTGTTCAAACCACAGAAGAGACGATGCATGGCACTTTGACCTGCATGAGGAGACACTGCTTGGCACAAAGACCATGCACCATCTAGTACTGAATGTTTGCAACATTTTTCTCCATAATTTTGCACTTGGATCAAGCCTAGGGACACACCAGAGTACTGAGAAAACAATAGCTCTGAAATGTGTTTTGTGACAGAAAATGGCACTTCGAACATTTGACATTTCCACTCTTCACATGTTCTGTTTGATTTATGTAACTTGAAAGAATCATTACAAGAGCTACATATCTTCACCACACTACACTAACGGAAAATCAGCACTAAGGCCAGATTGTGTTAACTGTGACCAGAGGTAAGTTTTGATGTTAGTTCAGAAACTACACTCTGTTCAGGACTCAGCCTTGTTGTACACCACTAAACATGGATGCACCAAAGGAGTTTCAGTGTCAATCTAAGTTAATATGAAAGATGCTTGGCAACACTGCTAAAATCTGATATTGACCCAATTATCACACTTTGACTGCAGATTTTAATCTTATTCCGTGGATACACAGCATTTATTATAGAAAGAAGTTGTGGTGTAAAGGAGGAGGACAGTAAACAGCAAAGGAGTGATCTCCAAACTTCTCCCCCTTACAAAACAGACTGTTTCCTGGAAAGCATACTGGGCCAATATAAAGACACAATGGAAAAAAAAAAAAAGTTGCTATGGCCAACAAGGAAAAGGTGTCACCACTTTATATAAACACATTCTTAATTATTCCCACTCTCACTGCATTGCAACCCCTGTTAGTTTAATTTTCTTTTGGTACTGGAATTTCTTCATACACAGAATTTCACCCCAAAGTTATATGTAGTGCTTTGTACACACTGTAATATGCTCTGGTTAAGCTCAGAGTCTGAGATTGACTATATTACATTTAATGAAAACTACCCAGGATTCCTAAATTTCTCTGCTCTTTCACCACCAGGAGATTTGGTGGAGATGAGCACACTCCTCAGCACCTTGTTATTTGATTAAAAAAAAAAAAAAAAAAAAAAAAAAAAAAAAAAAAAAAAATCACACTGGGTTTTCCTCATGTCGCTTCCTTCCAAAGGCGCTTTAACGCATTCTTTCTTCAGTTAGGCAATGTAGGCTGATACCTTGCAGACAGCTCTGTGAGCTGTTGCTACATCTGCTCTAAACAAATCGCCAACTGAAAGCTTCCTGTAGCATAAAACCTTAATGTTAAAAGTAGTACGTACATTGCAGTCTGTGATTGGTTTCAACAGTTTCTCAGCCTTAGAACTAACTGCTGCACAGTATTTTCATCCAAGAAAAACCATCATTATGAAAATGGGATTGTCTTTTACTGTCCTCAGTAAACACATTGTAACATCCAGATATCTGTAAACTAAATAACAATAACTAACTCTGTCGTGTGTAAGTGTAAGTGTGTGTGTGTGTGTGTGTGTGTGTGTGTGGTTTTTTTTTGTTTTTGTTGCTGCTGCTGCTTTGGGGGGGGGGGGGGGGGGGGGGGGGGGTGCTAGAGCTTTCCTTTACTTATGATTCCCTGGAGACACAGTCTCCAGGGAACCTCAACAGAAAAATAATCTGATTGGAATAAAGTAACAGTTCCCAACATCTTAGCAACTGAAACAGAGGCTAATTCTAGATCAATAATAATAATTAAAAAAAAAAAGTAAGTAACTCACCCGTTCAGCAGCTTCTGGGTTATTTGGATTCTTATCAGGATGGTATTTTAAGGCAAGTTTCCTATATGTCTTTTTGACATCTTCTGCTGTAGCTGTCTTTGGGAGACCCAAAATTACATAAAGTGTATCACCAGATGTCCTATAAAAGTCCAAAATGAGAAGAAACAAACGAGGTCCATTGCAGCTCTCATTACATTGCCTACTTGGCATATTTATTAACACAATAAAGAGAGACTTCAAAATTTTATGTACTGTAATATTTGAACTTAGCTAATACACACAAATTTTGAGAAAAAAAATATATTACAACTTAAAAGTCCATTATGCAACTATATTAAATAAGCACGCACTGTCTTGCAATGAAAGATAAAGGCAATTTACTCACTTTTTCCATTTGCATCTGAGAAAGAATATTGCATTTAAGGTGACAAATATGAGATGATCTCTCAGAATTTACAAGAGTAAACAAACTTTAATGAGGTCAAAATCTCAAAAGTTTGTGCACAGGCTTCTCAAAGTGGTTTTGCTGCTTTCTAACGTAATAAGCATTAGTCTGATCAACTGAAGAACCTAACTGAGCACCTCTTTTTACACAATGAGATGGGAAGATAAACAAATGCACGGAAAAGATGAACACACTACCTTTCAACATACGTACTTTGCTTTCACCTGAAAAATTACACCTACATACCTCCAAATATTTCAAATATTTCACACAGTCCTGGACTGGAGTTTGCATTTAGTGCAAAGTACAGTCTTAACAAAAGTGTGAATTGAATGTATGATTAGATACAGATTACATACCCAAACAAAAATTATGTGGGCTGAGTAGAAAAACTGAAATGTACATAAGCAAAACTAGTGTATATGCAACTGCAGATCCATCTGTCTTGTATTTTTATGAAAAACCATTATAACAGAACTGTCTGTCCACATAACTCAATCACTGAATTAAAAGATTTTACATTACAATTTCTTGATGCACCATTTCCTGTTCAGTTATTTTACCTTCAATCTTCCCTCCGAGTTCACTGAACAATCAAACCATGTCCCTAGCACTTTACTCAATGCCTTTCAAGTATCTGGCCAGCTTAATATCAGTTATCCACTTTGAATACATTTACAGAAAGCCCTACATGTCCCACAAAATCTCTCAACACTGAACAATAACCTACCAGCAACAATTTTGTGAGCTACCTGACAATAATTATTTTCCATTTTTATCAATAACAACTTAATTCTTCACCACTAGATGATGATAATGGGTGTGTATAAATGTACAGCACCAATAGTTTTGTAATGGGGCTGTCAACAACAACTTTTAAACAGACTGCATGTTTATTTACAGATGCCGAGAAAAATCTTTAAGATCAGCCTTTAGACTACATCAAACTATACCCAACATAGGAAACCTAAATGAAATGCCTGCATTAATGGCCGGTTTAAGTAGTTACCATATAAGAATGGGTAGTATGAAAAACAACATAAGGAGCTCTGTTGCTTTTATATGTAACTCTCAATTACATTGTGATGAGGGAGAAAAATATTAGGATTTGCAGGAAAACTGTCCAATATTAGCCTTCTTCAGCCCACCTAGTCCAATATGCGGAAGGCAGCGAGATATAGCACAGTTAGCAGACAGATATGATTCGAGATAATTTTATTTACTTTAGAATTCAAAGTTATTTCATGGTGGTGGTGGTGGTGGTGGTGGTGGTGGTAGTAGTAAAATCGGAGGATTTACCACTTCTCACGACACTTACTTAGTTTGAGAGAAAAATTTGTTTGCAAAACTTTACAACAAATTTATCACAACTTAGTTCATGTATCTCTTACTTTAGGGATCAGTATTGTATAGCAGGTATTTTGTTACCTGCCACAACTGAATTAATCTTAATCAGTTCAAAATAACGAGGAAAGAGAGTGGAGTGACTAATTTGAGTTTGACAATCATATTTTGCCTGGCAGTAAACAGAATAATACTTATGAAGAAATGAGCAGCCATTAAGTCAGTCTTGTCTTCCCAAACACAAACAAAATTTAGCTGAATAAAGTATTGGGCTTGAGACCAATCAAAATTATCAAATGTCCAGAATGAAACTATAATTCAGAAGTACATTACATAATGAAGTAACCTTACCTCACAGACAAACACTGCTTAATGAAGAATTAATTTCAATCTTCACATTCTGTGAGCAGCGCTCTGGGCCTGACATAGCAGACAGTGTTATCTTATTTTTTACAACACAATCAAAAAAAGCATTTGATAATGATGGATTTATATCAGCCAATTATCACCATCAGACTAAATGGTTATACTGCAAGTGCTGACAAAGTTCCCTTTGTTTTGTCAACACAATTAAAACAAGGTATGAGGACAATGCAAAGGTAACAAGTGCTTTTAGTCCGTCTACTAAGACAGATTGGTCAAAACCAGTTATAGCACTGTGAAATACTTTTGCGATTGTGCCATAAAAGATAAAAGACCATAATCAGTCACTTAATCTCCATGACCAGTCACTTAAAAAATGAACTGTCTGAAAGTAAAATCACTCACGCGATGACATGCAGTACATACCTCTTACAGAGGTTCACTCTATTACATTCTCCATTGAAGTGAAATTAAGACACTCTTCTGTTGGTGCCAGTCCAACAAGTTATGCAGATGACCCAACAGAGTTTAAAAAAATCAAAAGTGTGACTATGGCACATTAAAATTATTAATCGGCCTGCAAGCCATACTCTGAGGTGCAATTGGAACAGCTTTCTTACTAAGCACATCTATCAATGGTTCAGAATTACAATCACATGGAAGATTGCTCCGACTTTACAGCAGTAGTTGTGCAAGTCATGCTGAAAACATTTTTTGTTGCTAAGGTACAATCTGCTCCACCTGTAGCAGAAAACAAACAAGTGCATATACATCTAAACATCCAAATTTCGAAAAAGAGACTACCATATGTAATTGTATGATGAGCGATCATCTCATCATTCTCCTCACTTACAATGTGACTAGCAAAGCAATGGCAAGCCTTTTCCTTTTCATTGCTGTTATCATCACACACTAACATAACAGTATCATTTATAGTAGAAAATAGTGTAACGAAAGTAAAGTGATGTAAACATTGGTTTCATGGTTGGTTAGCCCTTCACATCTGTGTACTTAATGTATTACGGGAGGTAGTACACCTTCGACTATGGAAAAAATATTAAACTCATACAGCCACATTCCCCACCACATATAAAAAGCATCATGAGAAGTGAAAGCAACAATAAGTGACAGAAAATATATAATATATCTTAGGGTGTGGAGTTAGGCTCAAACCCCCAACTCTTGATTTATTCTAAGATAAACACGACCCCAAAGATAACATTGTTTACACCAAGACTGCTCTTCCTGTGTTTCTTGTACCACCTTTATCCACAATACTGGAAATGGACACAGCAGCATACTGCTTCAGATAGATAAACTATTTAATACAATATTGAAACTTGGCACTCTCTACAGGCTGTCAGTTCTGGATATTTAACACACCGGCTGCCACCAGCCGCAGCAAAGCCTCACGCCTTAAGTCGTTGCCTGGCAATGAAACATCCATCACTACATGTGCAGCAGTCAACGTGTTAACAGCTTTGTGCATGATTTTGGGCATCTGCCATACTCCACTAAGCAATAATTGATAAGTGGGTATGTTACCAAATTACATCTTTACCTTTCAAAAATTAAATACACAATAAACAATTACATTCTCAATCATTTGCATAAAAATGAACTTGAATGTGTGACAGGCCTCGAAAACAAAGTGGAAACAATCATTCATCCCATCATCCTGGGTGTTTTTCATTGGACTTTGAGAGCTTCAATAGGTGATCATTAATCACTGCCAGACACATATCTGACATGCTCCTTGTAAGCCTATGAAGGTTACCATGTGGTATCCACTTCCATTCTTCTGGGTAGTAGTGACCACACAGTTGAGCACCCCATAAATCCAAACATAATCACCCGTTCTTTAATGAGAGCCCATTAGAGTTCTTTGAGAGAGAGTGGTGGAACAGGACGACCACGAAAAATCCGTCAAACAAGTCCCACATATGGACAATGTTGTTTAGGTCAGAACTCACTGCCAACCACTCCATTACTTCAATGTCCTGGCTTCACTTGACATCGCTGCTGATGCCTGCCACATAAGCCCCGACATTAGAAGAAATTCAGGGCCACCACAGTAAGCAGCAGCCTCCATATGGCTCAACAGAATCTGTTCAGTGTACTGCCTGGCAGTAAAATGACCATGGACAATGACACGATCCATAAGGTTATGAACAACGAAGTCTCCCCCACATCACAAAACCTTGGAAAACTGTCGATTTCCTCTACAACATTTGGCAGGTACTGCTCACCATAGGTGCTGCACACGAAATGGCCCCTACCTTGCCTCAGAGGATACCAACACTTGCCTACAAATAACACATTTTGCCAGTGAAGAAGCTGATAGTTGACATGGGAACAGCAGAACTGAAGGGGAGCTGCAAGATGTCGAATCAAGTGGGGTACTCTGAATAGGATGCCTGTATCTCAAAGTCCTTTCCCATAACCTGTTCATTACAACCCGATAGAACACAGCAGCTCCAGTGGCCCTTATGAGATCATCTTTCAGTGCTCTGGCAGTATCTATACAATGCTGCAATGCAAGGATGGCCCAATATCAGTCTCATGGGAAATTGTAATGCATCGATGACCTCCTTCAACCCGCCTTATGTACTGACCTCTCTGTAGCATGTCGACAACCGACGGGCGACACACAGAGGCATTGTCATCTGAAGCAACACATCCTTTCTTCATCAAACAGATCATCCTGCCAACTTACACTGCACTAAGATGTTGCATTGCATGTGCTTGGTTGAAGACAACATCCACCAATGACAAATGACATCTGTGTACCTTAATAGAAAACATTTGGGGCACTGTAGTCGCTCCCTTCTGAGGGGCCACCTGACACTAATACATAACACAGCCAACAGATGGCGAGTTATTTTAATCATTGGCTACACTGAAAGCAAAGATCTCAATCCATGTAATAAGACCACATGTACAGCCCGTCTCAAAATATACTTAACAAATCGGATGATACCCATGTTCCCCTAATTCTTTTTAACTGTGTAGTAAGCTTGCTGGTAGTTAAGTAATTTTTGGCATATCTGATACTATTCTGAAGGTTTCCATCCGACACTGCCCGTTTATCACAAGAATTACACATGTGTTTTAATGCATGTTTCTGGTGACATATGATGGCACCTGTTATATGCTTTATTGTCTAGGCAATTGCTTCCTTGGCAGAAGTTGCCATTTCTGACTATTAAAATGCACCACATCAATGTTACTGTGTTTTAAAGCCAGAAGACAACCCATCTGTTACAAATTGTTAGAGGTTCAACAAGTAGGGCCTACTACAGCAATTGTGTATTTCCCCCCCCCCCCGTTTAACAAGATGAGATGAAGCAGGGGCTTGCATTCCACAGACACCTATCAAAATCATCACTACAGATAGATTTCACGGTAAATGCAGTAGTGTTAAACTGGCAGATAGTGCGTGTAACAGTGGTGAGGAACAGGATTTCCATAGGAACATTTCTTCATTTCCAAACATGATTTATTAATCTCTTTATGCTATTACTGCTGAATCCAAAAGAGCTCTTGTACAAATATATTGAAATTGCTGTAAATTCTACAACTGGCTTTTTGTCATTTGTGTTGGCCTTTGCATTCCAGTTGAGTATCAACACCACAAAACTGGAATTTGAAGGGTATTTTCAATTCCATCCCCCCCTCCAGGAGTAACTACGAGTGTGACATGATGTCTCGAGATTTTTCCTTCTTGTTTGTCAAATTCAAAATGCAATTGGAGCTTGCATTCAATTAACTAACCAATCTTCAAGCTTAATGAGTACTACTACATTTTGGTTTCCATGAGTGACAAAATTTCTAACATAACCAGGCTTCACAAAAAATAAAGCACCCTCGTTCTTAGTATTGTAACAGTGCAAGGCAAAGCATCTCCCTCTTTTCATTCAACAAGACATCTGTGGCCATATTCAATTATTTAAAAAGAAAACACACAAAATTTTACCTATCATATTGATGAAAGCACTATATGCTTTTTATTGAGACTGATAAAATTTTTCGATCGTAATGTTTGTAATAAAAAATTACAACTTGAATTAATAATTCTTAAATTTTACAGTAAAACAACTCTCTATTAAAACGAGCGTCACATTGAAACGAGTGTAAAACGAACTTTTGTCAGTTTAAAACAAGGATAAGAGTAGCGCGTTATCATGCATCATGCTCTTAGCACAATTTAAAGCACGTTTTACAAGTCTCTTAAACACTATACTTTTTCTGATACGTGCTGAAAGGTGCTGCCACAAGACGACCTAGAACTTAATTTTATTGTAAGCGTCATACATCGGCATAACACTATAGGCAACTGTCAACCATTATGACATTTATTAGGTAAAATAAAAAGAAAATCGATCAGACCATAACAAAAATTACGACTTACGATAATTTTCGCCTGTCCATCGTGCCGTTCACTTCTCTCCACGTAAATGTCTTTCAATAAATCGGCCACTCAGTAGAATTGATTACGCTCGCCGTTCATAGAGCTACAGTTCAACAGAACGCTGCATTTCAATTCTCATTACTGCTTAAATCAAGAAGAGTAGATTACATATTACTCACATATCCTCATTAGCATTTGATCAGTACCTTCAGTGAGAACAAAACGCCTTACTACATATAATATAACACACTGCCGTAGACCTTCCTGCTTCGCCAAACACCCAGCCCCGAACTCCTATTGACCAGTACCTTGATAATATATACGTACGCATCAAAGACATTACTACAACAGATAATTTCCGCCATGTTATTTCTCTAAGATATTGTCTTACAATATGATCAGAAGTCAGAACATGATTCCTCCATGTAATACCGTTGTTCTTCAGCTGTAGACACCAATCTTAATCAAAAGTTTTTACCGTTTATTGTTGCTTTTGTTAATGACTTGTAAAGAACAGTTGTATAAATGTTACGGATTACTTTCCCTTAAACAAGTCTTTCCAATACCTATTCAGACACTCAGATTATATAGGTATCGTCAAGAATTATTTATTAACAACAAACAGCACTAATATACATTATTGATAATAAATTCAACTGGGAGGAGCACACCACAGAACTGCTGAAGCGTCTTAACAAATCTCTGTTTGCAATGCGAATTTTGTCAGACATAGGGATATAAAAATGAAAAAGCTGGCATACTATGCTTACTTTCATTCCATAATGTCATATGGGATTATTTTTTGGGGTAATTCATCAAGCCAAGCTAAAGTTTTCCGGGCACAAAAATGTGCAGTAAGAATTATATGTGGTGTGAACTCAAGAACATCCTGCAGAAGCCTGTTTAGGGAACTAGGGATACTAACTACAGCTTCCCAATATATTTATTCCTTAATGAAATTTTTCATTAAAAATATATCACTTTTTCAAACCAACAGCTCAATTCATGGAATCAATACTAGAAATAAGAATAATCTTCACAAGGATTTAAAGTCACTTAGTCTTGTACAAAAAGGTGTGCATTATTCAGGAACACACATTTTCAATAACTTGCCAGCAGCCATAAAAAGCTTAACAACCAATGAAATTCAGTTTAAGAGAAGCCTAAAGGATTTATTGGTGGCCAACTCCTTCTACTCCATTGATGAATTTCTTAGTAAAACCAACTGATTTGTATGTAAGTACAACATAACTTCTGCACAATTTCAGTGCAGTAATGTGTTCACTGAAAATTTGTGTGTGTGTGTGTGTGTGTGTGTGTGTGTGTGTGTGTGTGTAAGTGTGTAAGTATAATCTAATTTCTGCACCATTTCAGTGCAGTAATGTGTTCATTGTAAATAAGTATTACAGTAGTTGTATTACATGTTTATTACCTTATAAATAAGTAAAAAACTTTTTTATTTTGAATTCAGTGCATTAGTATTTGTAAAATGACTCTTAGTGTTCATTAAAAAATGACGATCATTCCACTTGGGATCTGTGGAATGGTACATTAGCTTATTTGTTTTAGTTGTAAATATTTGTCATGTATTGTTGTTTTTCTGAAATGTTCCACATCCTGGAGGACCTCCTCACTACGGATCAATTGGAATGAAAGTAAATCTAATCTAATCTAATCTAAAGTATTTAGAAACATGTACGAGAAGAACACTGAATATATCCATACGTGAAATTTTGTAATATTACTTACAACAAACTAAATGACTGTATGAGGTACGTATTACAAATACGTAAAATCGCCCAAAGAATGCCAGTAGGCTCACACTAATTTTCGATGGTCCGGCGTTTGCCATACACTATTGTGTACATAGTGGCATAACTGCTTGTCTTATAACATTTAATAAAACCAAATTAACATTATTATATCTTACCGCCTCAAGATATCATAACATTTTACAATTCACACATACGCTTCTAGACATTCTAAGACAGTATTTTACTACTTTCACACAGAAATCAAGGTGAAAATAATGTGTGACGCAGTTAACACGATGGCAGCGTATTACAGGCTGTAACATGAACAACTAAGGACGACTCCAAAAGAACTGTAAGAAATGATACTCAAAAGGTATACCTTACCTGTCACAACCTCATATGTGAATTTTTATTTGTGACTTTTGCAAATAGCGGTACACAGTTTACTGTCTAAAAATTGTGAAGCACTCAGAAGGCATTGTCGGGTGTCAACGTAACTTCGCACACACTATCAATGTGTAAGTAAATTATTAGAATTTCAATTCTCTGTGACCAGTAGAAGGCAGCCACAGTGTATTAGTGGTGTTCCCGTTTATCAGGCGTGGTGAGGTACATAAGGAGGTTGAACATCTACATCTACAGGGTGATCCACGAAGATATGTAAATATTTTAATATGTTATTCTACAAGTAAAACTACAGAAAAAAGTTCTTATAAACATAGGTCCGCAAATGTTTAGTTACAGAGTTACTGCTAATAAAAGATTTTTCCTGTGATTCAGCAACTTCACTAATATGAAGCCATCGCATAACTGTACAAGGCTAAAGTAAAGCACGATTTCCATTTATTTTGTTGTTATCGATCTGGTGAATCGAATAAAACATGTCCCAGACGTGTATCTGCAGTAGTTTTCCAGAACATCGCTGCTGGAAATTACGTTGCACTGTTACAGTTGGGTGGGCTAACTCGTTTCAAGGTTAGGAAACGACTGAAACAACTCACTAACGCTTACCAACAATGACATAAACGTTTCTACATTCTTAATGGAAAGTAAACAAATTTACTTCAATAATAATCGTTTCTTCTCAGGATGTTCTGGAAAACTACTGCAGATACACGTTTGGGACATGTTTTATTAGATTCACCAGACCATTAACAACAGAATATAAAAAAATCGTGCTTTACTTTAACGTCATACAGTTTTTGGATGGCTTTGTACTAGCGAAGTTGCTAAATTTCAGGCAAAATCTTTTATTAGCCGTAACATCGCAAGTAAACATTTGAGGATCTATGTTTATATGCACTTTTTTCTTTAGTTTTACTTGTAGAATAACATATTAAAATATTTGCATATCTTCGTGAATCACCCTGCATACTCATCACCAGAGAAAATCAAGAAAGAACAGCAGCTACGTTGCTTACCTCCCACCACTCTCGGGCTCTGTGATCAGTTCGTTAGTGCAGTGCAGTGCAATCCAGTACATCTATACTCCATGAACCTTTGTGAAGTGCATGGCAGAGGGTACGTACCACTGCACCAGTTAGCTCCATTCACATATGGACCGAGGAAAAAAAAAGATTGTTTAAATGCCTCTGTGCATGCTGTACTTAATCTAATTTTATGTTCACGATCCCTAAGGGAGCAATATGTAGGGGTTGTAGTATATTTCTAGAGTCATCATTTGAAGCTGGTTCTTGAAACTTTGTTAGAAGACTTACTTGGGATAATTTCCACCTATCTCCAAGAGTGTGCCTGTTCAGTTCTTTCAACATCTCAGTGACACTCTCCCGCATGTCAAAAAAGCCTGTGACCATTTGTGTTACCCTTCTGTCCATGTGTTCAATATCTTTAATATCCCCTGCTAATCCTATTTGGTATGGGTCCCACACGTTTGAGCAATATTCTAGGATGGATTGCATGAGTGATTTGTAAGCAATTTCCTTTGTAGACTGGTTGCATTTCCCTAGTATTCTATCACTAATCCGAAATCTGCTATCTGCTTTACCCACAACTGGACATATGTGATCGTCCCATTTCAAGTCGCTCATGTCCCTCTTAAGAGCTACGCCCAAGTATTTGAATGACTCACTAATGTTGTATTCATGAGGTCCTAAGTTTCTTCATTTTGTGAAGTGCACAGTTTTACATTTTTCAACATTTAAATCAATCTGTCAATCGTTGCACCACTTTGAAATATCATCTTGGTTTGACTGAATATCTGTGCGCTTTCGTTCAATCTGCACTTTGTTGTAGATAACTGCATCATTTGCGAAAAATTTGAAGTTACTATTAATATTGCCTGCAAGATTATTAATATACAACATGAACACCAAGTGACCCAACACACTTTCCTGGGGTACACCCGAAATTACTTCTATATCTGTCGATGACTCTCCATCCAAGATAATATGCTGTACCCTCCCTACCAAGAAATCCTCAGTCCAGTCACATATTTCGTCTGAAACTTCATATGATCGTACTTTTGATAATAAGCGTAGGAGTAGACCAAGTCAAATGCTTTTCGGAAGATGAGAAATACTGCAGCTACCTGAGTGCCTTGATCCATGGCTTTCAGGGTGTCACGTGAGAAAAGTGCAGGTTGTTGTTTCACATCATGTATGTTTTCGAAATCCACGGTGGTTGGCATGGATGTGGTCGTTCTGTTCGAGATACCTCATTATGTCTGAGCTCAGAATACGTTCTAAGATTCTACAACAAATGGAATACAAGGATACCGAACAGTAGTTTTGTGGATGACTTCTGCTACCCTTCTGGTATACAAGCATGATCTGTGCTTTCTTTCTACTACTGGGAACAGTTTTTTGTTCTACGATAGATTACAGTTGACATAGGGGCTAACTCAACTGCAAATTGGATACAGAATCCGGTAGCGATTCCATTAGGTCCTGGGACTTTGTTCCGTTTTAAAGATTTCGGCTGTTTCTCAACGCCATTGATACTAATATCTATTTCACTCATCTTTTCAGTGGGACAAGACTTTAACTGGGACAATACTCCTGAGTTTTTCTTAGTAAAGGACTTTTGAAAACAGAATTAAGCATTTTTGCCTTTGCTTTGCTTCTCTCAATTTCAGTTCCAGTCTCATCCATGAGTAACTGGACACTAACTTTGGTGCCACTAAAAGCCTTTACATATGAGCAGAATATCCTTGTGTTTTGTGAAATATCGTTGGACAGTGTTCTGCTATGGTAATCATTGAAGGCTTCACACATTGCTCTCTTGACCGCCAAATGTGCTTCATTCCGAATCTCTCTATCTATAGCGCTATTTTTTGTTTTATACCTATTATGCAGCAGTCTCCGTTTCTTCATAAGTTTCCTTACAGTGACTGCATACCACCGAGGATCTCCCCCACTATAAACTATCCTACTGGCTACTTGTCTGTCCACTGCATAGTCAACTATTCTTTTCATCTTGAATCATATTTCCTCAACATGCTCCTATTCTGACCTAAAAGTGTCAGGTTCTTCAGTGAGGCTATGACACTATTGTTTCTCTGGCTAGTTTGATGAACACATAAACATTTCTGCTTATTTTATTTGCCCTTTGTGTTTTGGTATTCATTGTTGCTGTAACTGCCTCACAGTCACTGACACCAATCTCGATGTGGACTTCCTTAAAGAGGTCATGTCTGTTTCTTGCCATTAGAGCTAATATATTTCCATCAAGAGTGGGGTTTTGAACTACCTGTTGGTGGTAATTTCCAGAGAAGGCATTCAGTCACGTTTCACAGGATATCTTGTAATGCCCACCACTAACAGAACTATAATTATCCCAACTGATTGTTGGATGATTAAAGTGTCCTGAAATGATACAGTACCATTAAGGAAGCTTCATGCAAGTGAACAGAGGTTTCCTGTAAAATTTTCGGTCTCATCAGGAGGAGCATCTGGTAATCGATAGAAGGACCTTTTCGTAATTTGTTGCCCATCCTTTATACTGACAAGAGAAACTCGCCATCGTACCCTTCTCAGATTTACTGGTAAGAGGGCCAAGTGTACAGCCCGTCTTAAACTGAACAGGATGAAAGCATGAAAACAGGAATAAAGTGTACTGGACTGTGAAAAAAAAGCAAAGTAGAAGCAGTGAATTTTCGAAGAATTAGAAGTGCAGTATAGGGCAGCCAGAAAGAGAAGTGGCGTCATGGTTAACTCCAGCACAGTAGCCCAGCGTGTTCGGTTGCAATGAAAAAAACTCAATGAACGGATCAACAATGAACTTGAACAGATGTCATGGGACATCCGCCCTGAACAAATGCAACGAACAATAACGTACAAAATGAGATTTTAAAAAAGTGGTTATAGTGCTAGACTGCCAAGTGGGCGAGGCGTGTTCGGCCTCCCTCATGTCTTTTTTTTTCGCTTTATTCACATTTGTGTCTGTGTCATGGTGTAACGTCCGTTTGCAACAGCATCAGCTATACTTGAGCTATAGCTGGTACTTGAGCTATACTTGAGATAGCTACTCATTAGATGAATTTTTGGATATGGTAAGTGGGTAATTTCCCCAACCCCACAAAAAAAGTGTTATGTAATATTTTGTGCAATGTAATATCTTGTATATACACCTTTTATTAACCTAACACGTTCCACATCATTACGAAGTGTCGTATTTATGATCTATGGAACAATTACTAATCTAATCTAATCTTTGTTCACTGGAACGATGGTAAACATTGACACAACATCAAAACTGACAAGGACATTAACTTGGCCCACGTGCTTTTCTTTTTAATTGTCAATGAACTGATACGAATTTTTTAATATGACTATCCGTTCCACCAACATAAGGTTGGAGCAATGAGGCAAGGCATCTAGCTAATTCGTGCGTGGGAAACCCTATAGCACTCACAGTAGGCCTCTAAGGAAACTGTAGTTTGTGCACAGGGGCAGGTACGCTTCTATTTTGCAGAGTAGCTTCTTATTGTCAAAGGAGAGTGAAGACGCTTTCACCAATCGATTAGCGACTTTTAAAATCTTTGTAGTCGGATTCTTCTGAAGTTTTTTTTATAATTGGTGGGATCCAAAATATTGTTGCTTTTATCATGATAGTCCTTAATCCTCATCAGGACCATGGCATTGCCCTTGTCTGCGGAAAGAACAATGATGTTTTTATCTGCATTGATATCCCTCAGTGCCATCATTTGTGCCTGTGACAAATTACTGTTAGGTGGATTACATGTACGTAAAATTCTAGCTGTTTCCATCCTAATTATATCAGCTGACTGCTGTGGACACTGATGGACCCCTGCCTCAATACTTGATATAATATCTTCCGTGATTACTTTTAAAAGGGTTACAGCAAAATTGTCTCCTTTGGCCAGAGCAAAAATTTCAATTTCAGTCAAAACTTTATTAGACATGTTGATAACAATGGGAGAAATATCCTCAATCGAAGCTGCCAGCATGTTCTTCTGTAGACCTGCGAACTTAATCTTCTGTCTATTAACTGATATCTTTGTTCTAATTTCCATTGTCCTGAGCGTTAGACCGTCAACCTTGTTCCAGTCACAACACTGCATAGTATTACTAATAAATAAGAGGAGCTGTAATAGCTTACTGGTTTCCGCCAGTGTTCGCCGCATCTGCTGAATCCTCTCTTGTAGCATTACTAATTCCATATGGTTGTAAATACGATGAACCTGTGCCGAGCGAAACACCCTATTCACCTTCAGACATTTCGGAGCAGTCGCAGTGTCCCTGCAGCGCAACACAATACTTAAGATATTGCGCTTTCTTCTTGAGCAGTCCCTAAAATCATTGAGCCGTTGCTGACATATCCTCCTTGTAGAGGCGTTTGATCACATGATATGAGGGTTCGCGGCTGGTATTGGCATCACTAAAAACTTCCGAGCTATTGGGCCATGGTCAGCGCATAAAACTTTCTCCTAACGTTTCCTCTCTGACTTCGAGAGACATGTTCAGAGGTAAAACGGCTAACTGCAACCAGAACTCATGCCAATTATATACACAGCATAGAGGACACCACAATCTATCACATGACGTCAGCTACGAGATTATCGCAGGTATTGCCAACAGTCTCGATTGAAAGTAATCAATCATCACTCTTATGTTTCAATGTTGCCATCCAAATTTTGCCCAATTTAAAACCTACCTCTTTTCTGTTAAACTTATAATGGTGTTTATAGATCTCAATAGCCTCTCCATACATAAGCACATGGAAATGCGATGTTCTCGATATGACACTCGTGTCAGTGAATTTTATTTCGTGATCACCCTCTTGGTAGCGGTGTTTTGCTACAGCTGATTTATCCGTATGTTCTAGGTGGCAACTCCTCTTTTGTTAAACGAGATGGGTGTTAACAGTTTTTTTTTGTGGTGCCAATATAAACCAGTCCACAACTACAAGGAATCTTATACACACCCTGTGCAGCCGAACGATGTCGTATACCTTCTGCTGAAATTAAACATTCTTTTATCTTCCTTGTGGTTCTGAAGGTAGTTTCCATACCATACTTGCTCAACACTTTGCCAACGCAATCCATAAACGAACTGATGAACAGAAGGAAAACTTCCCCTTTGGGTGGCTGTCATACCTCATTGGTCCTGGTTCTGTCCCACATCTCTCTCCTTGTCAGAATAACCATTCTGAAGTTAACCTATGAAGATATCCCTTGCAATCGGAGAGGAAACGTTAGGAGAAAGTGTTATGCATCGACCATGGCCTATTAGCACGGAAGTTTTAAGTGATATCAGTACCAATGGTGAAAGCTTAAATTGTGTTGTGAATTGGCAGGAGCCAATTCACGGAGTTTGGAGGAAGCCGAAAGGCACGCGATTAAGCTCACGCAGGCTGGCGTGAGGTCTGGAACAGGTCAGAGAAATAAGACTAGCAAAACAAGAGTAACTGGTAGAATACTTAACTTTAATCCACAATTGGTGAACATCTCTCGTGAATGTACATGCTTCACAATATCAATTATCAAATGCTATGGCGCCTTGCTAGGTCGTAGCAAATGACGTAGCTGAAGGCTATGCTAACTATCGTCTCGGGAAATGAGAGCGTATTTGTCAGTGTAGCATCGCTAGCAAAGTCGGCTGTACAACTGGGGCGAGTGCTAGGACGTCTCTCTAGACCTGCCGTGTGGCGGCGCTCGGTCTGCAATCACTGACAGTGGCGACACGCGGGTCCGTCATATACTAGCGGACCGCGGCCGATTTAAAGGCTACCACCTAGCAAGTGTGGTGTCTGGCGGTGACACCACAAATTGTATGATCTTGTTGATTCTCTTTTAATTTATAAGTTTAATATGCTACAAATATTAACAGTAATCTTTTGGAATTTAAATAATTTACAGACAAACATGGGAAATCAATTATGACTACAGAAAACTTGGTGCAAGTTTTACTACTTCTCTGAAGCGTTATTCAGCTCATGATTACTAAGAAAGTTTGACAGTAGCGTTATTTTACAATAAATGTAGACGATACGCAGTCCTGCTAAAAGAGAGAACTAATATGACCCGATGTATTATTTATTCACAATAACTGTAAATCACAAACACCGATTTATTACGAAATAGGTTATACATAACTCTTGTAAATTCCGAAAATCTGTCAAGGGTCGAATAATTTGCAGGCTTTCAAATAAAAATGAAATGTGGTGTGGTGGCCCTCAACTAGGTACCCTCTGACTCATAGGTGAAATATTAAAACTTTTGGCTAGTTTCGTTGTCTACGGGCTGGTACGTAGTTGCCACATTACAAGCCAAATACTGCTGAGTCTACAGTATACAATATGAATAGACAAATGATTCGAATGGTTGAAAGTTCCTATCACACGGAAATTGCGAATTTTAAATGCAACATAGTAATTTGTAAATGAAAAATTGCAATTAAATAAAATCTGCAGATACTATCTTAACGACTTTAAATGATGAGTACGATAGCAGAAGTATCTTTAAGAATGCCCTTTATTACTATAAAACACATATTGGTGTCGATGGTCCAGCAATTAAATAAAATATAAGTTGAATAACAGGGAAACAATAGATTCCTACTTCACTTAATTAGTTATGAGCAACAACATAGCTCACTTCCAAATGTCTACTATGTCTTCACTGCAGAAGCCATGGAAATCTCACAAGTGCACAAGTTGGTACTACGAAATATTCCTCTCTCTCGCAACCACGCACAAACTGCTCACTCCAAGTCTTTCCCCCGACCGCCCGTCTGTCGTGCCGTACCGTCCAGGACCCTCCGTGTTCTGTCCTGTATTATCCCTCGCGCCACACTCTCCAGAACTGTCTGTCCTCTGTCGAAACGATGCTTCTCCCCCACCTCCATACAGTCTCTTCATGTGTCCTTTTTGGAATGATCGCTGTGATTGGCTAGAGCGCTCCCGCCATGTCTCCAAGCCAACACACACTCACAAACATATTCGAAATACTGGATTTACATTTAAATTACATGAAATTAAATGAATATTCCTACGGCTGGACCATAAACACGCTCTAACACACATTATTAAATACATAAATAAATGAAATAAACAATGTCAAACGAGTAGAACAGAAGTAAGCCTGTAGCTTAATGTCTCTGTGCTTTCTAAAACACAGTAAATAATTGACCGATTTCTTCATGAATAGTATATATCGGATATAAACAAAGACATAGGTGAATAAATATACACTCCTGGAAATTGAAATAAGAACACCGTGAATTCATTGTCCCAGGAAGGGGAAACTTTATTGACACATTCCTGGGGTCAGATACATCACATGATCACACTGACAGAACCACAGGCACATAGACACAGGCAACAGAGCATGCACAATGACGGCACTAGTACAGTGTATATCCACCTTTCGCAGCAATGCAGGCTGCTATTCTCCCATGGAGACGATCGTAGAGATGCTGGATGTAGTCCTGTGGAACGGCTTGCCATGCCATTTCCACCTGGCGCCTCAGTTGGACCAGCGTTCGTGCTGGACGTGCAGACCGCGTGAGACGACGCTTCATCCAGTCCCAAACATGCTCAATGGGGGACAGATCCGGAGATCTTGCTGGCCAGGGTAGTTGACTTACACCTTCTAGAGCACGTTGGGTGGCACGGGATACATGCGGACGTGCATTGTCCTGTTGGAACAGCAAGTTCCCTTGCCGGTCTAGGAATGGTAGAACGATGGGTTCGATGACGGTTTGGATGTACCGTGCACTATTCAGTGTCCCCTCGACGATCACCAGTGGTGTACGGCCAGTGTAGGAGATCGCTCCCCACACCATGATGCCGGGTGTTGGCCCTGTGTGCCTCGGTCGTATGCAGTCCTGATTGTGGCGCTCACCTGCACGGCGCCAAACACGCATACGACCATCATTGGCACCAAGGCAGAAGCGACTCTCATCGCTGAAGACGACACGTCTCCATTCGTACCTCCATTCACGCCTGTCGCGACACCACTGGAGGCGGGCTGCACGATGTTGGGGCGTGAGGGGAAGACGGCCTAACGGTGTGCGGGACCTTAGCCCAGCTTCATGGAGACGGTTGCGAATGGTCCTCGCCGATACCCCAGGAGCAACAGTGTCCCTAATTTGCTGGGAAGTGGCGGTGCGGTCCCCTACGGCACTGCGTAGGATCCTACGGTCTTGGCGTGCATCCGTGCGTCGCTGCGGTCCGGTCCCAGGTCGACGGGCACGTGTACCTTCCGCCGACCACTGGCGACAACATCGATGTACTGTGGAGACCTCACGCCCCACGTGTTGAGCAATTCGGCGGTACGTCCACCCGGCCTCCCGCATGCCCACTATACGCCCTCGCTCAAAGTCCGTCAACTGCACATACGGTTCACGTCCACGCTGTCGCGGCATGCTACCAGTGTTAAAGACTACGATGGAGCTCCGTATGCCACGGCAAACTGGCTGACACTGACGGCGGCGGTGCACAAATGCTGCGCAGCTAGCGCCATTCGACGGCCAACACCGCGGTTCCTGGTGTGTCCGCTGTGCCGTGCGTGTGATCATTGCTTGTATAGCCCTCTCGCAGTGTCCGGAGCAAGTATGGTGGGTCTGACACACCGGTGTCAATGTGTTCTTTTTTCCATTTCCAGGAGTGTATTTATAAGCATCCTGCAACGGTTTTTTCGTGTAACTGTGGAGTACTTATGGCCTGACGCGATCGATAGTAATCAGCCACTTTGACCTACAATAACTCATGTATTATTCAAGTCTCATGCCTGTAATTTATACCAATTTAGGTTTACACTAATAGCTTTCTAAAGACACGTCGATCAACAAAATCGGATGAACCGTTTAGATTTTGGAAATTAGATATTAAACTTTAAACTAATAAAGATATTGAAAATTTGATTACACCGTCAGAATCGTCGTGCAAATAATGGTAATGTACATGTTTCTTTTTGAGGTATCGTGATTCATCTGGCTACTATTAATTTCTATACGAACTGTGAAATGTCTGCCATTAAGGTTTCACAAAGTGCCATCTTTGGCACTCCCGGCATCGACATAGCGTCACAGTGGAATTCCCAGCCACGTGGTCCCTGGAAACCGGCTAACGTTCGTCACCATGCGGCCGCCGAGAGGTCCACCATGGCCACGCCAGCTCTGAACTTAGGAATATCTTCAGGGCGCCACAACTCGCCCGTTACCTCACAACTTCTCAAAGTATACCTTTTCCACGTAAATATACAGGATGTCTGTCCTACGTGTCGTCAGGCGCATTTTTCTAGTGTTTCGGCAGATACCTGTAATTTCGTTTTTGCATTGTGTAGTTGGAGTCAGCTCAAATAATGTTCTTCAAGTCGTCTATGCGACGCCCAGTGTCGACGGAAAGCATCGGTTAGTTTCCCGTTACAAACTAAATTATTTTTAAAGTGGATTTTTACCTGCCCAATCGATAGAGTGGTCCCATATTGGTCTTGTCCGATATTCGATTTATCGATCTGTAGTAACTGAAGCAGTAAAATACGAAGAATCGCCGTTACTCCAACAGCGAAAGCACAGCCCTGGCCTGCACTGACTGCTACTGCCTAGCATCCAGTGGTACTGAGTCGCTGCTGGATAACTGTTTATTTTTCGTGTTTTTCTTTCCTTCTTAACACATATCGACGAGTCGAATATCAGACTAGACTAATTTGGGAGCACTCTATCAAATGTACATGTAAAATTCCGGTTTAAAAATCATTTTGTTTTTAACAGGAAACAAACCGACACTTTCTGTTGACACTGGATGTCACATGAAGGATGTGACGAGAAGTAATTGTTTGGGGTGATTCCAGGTACCAAATCGAAATTGCAAGTATCTGCCGAAGCACCAGAGACTCTTAGGAGAGACAGGTGGCATAAAAAAATCGGCGAACTGTTGATTGTGAACGAGGATACTATGGCCCACAGTTTTGAAAAGGACAGTTAACTCTATACCTGACGAGATAACAGTACACAATATAACACGTTCCCAAAGAGCTCAGGCTAAGTTTACATATGACTACACAGCACGAAAAACTTGTTTAAATTTTGCGTTAAATTTTTGTACCTAAGTTTTCGAAGTGAATTCCTATACTCCACGTGATTTCACTCTAAGCTTCATGTGTTGAATGATCACTATGAAGGATGCAATGTACTCAGGTGAGACACTGTTATCAGCACCTGACAAGAGTTTCAAAGGAGCCTCATTGTTAGTCCCCATTTGATGACTTGCTAAAACGAGCATGATACGACTGGCGTTTGGCTGACATCCGTAAATAGTAGTGGTGATAAATGATCTGTAGCGTAGTTGATATGTGATGAATTGGTTGTGAGTTGGCGAAGCCATCGAACGTGAATGTCAAATAAAGGCTGTAGTAACAAAATGACCTACACCACAGCCTGCAGCATAGCCTACAGCACAGCCTAATGTTTACATTTGCGCCATATTTAACCAGTCTGTTTCAGCCAAATTCCGAGTATTTCGTTGCTAATCTTCATGGCAGGGCAGTCTAATCCAGTAACATGTAGATTTGTAGGGCGTTCAGGTTTGACAGGGTCCAATGTTGAGCTGCATGGGAAAGTGAGGACAGCAATACCCATCGTCAAGCTTGTGGTCGACCATGTCTGACCACCACAAGGGAGGATCGCCATGTTGTGCACCGAGCACATCGTAGCCCTTTCACATCTGCATCTGTCATCTGAGAGCAAGTAATAGACTCCCTGCAACACTGTATGACATCCCCGTCGACCGGAGACTAGCACCAGTCCAGCTAGGGAATTACTGTCCTGTGTGTAGGCTGCCATTAACAACACAAATGGCTATGTGTGGAGTGATGTGTGACCAGAAGGCATCGACTGCTGATGAACAGTATCACATTGTGTTCAGGGTTGAATCGAAGTTCTGACTAACTTGGGTGGCCAATGTTGGTGAGTATGGTGGCGACCTGGAGAGTGGTTCCACTTTTCCACTGTTTAGGAGAAGCACTGTGGTGTTACTCTTGGTGTATGGTGTGAAGAGCCATCAGATATGACTTCAGGTATTGACTGGTAATGATTGAGGAAGCCTGACAGCACAATAGTACATCACGGACATCCTGCATATTCATGTGTTACCTGTCATGTCATAGTCTTGTGATGCCATTTTTCAACAGAACAACGCTCATCCACTCTTGTCTCATATCTGTATGAAATGTATGCATGACATTGAAGTGCTCTTGCGCTCAGCAAGATTGCCAGATTTGTCCCTGACAGAACATGTGAGGGATCAGCTTGGATGTCACCTCTGTCCTAGTGACTGTATCCAGGCTATCGAGTACCATTACAACAGTTGTGGACTAGCTTGCCTCAGGGAAGCATACAACAGCTTAATGCCATCCTGCTCAACCGAATCAGTGCTTGCTTTCAAGCCAGAAAGCGTGCTATGTCATATTGATAAGTGAGTTTATATTGACAGTTTGAGACTATTTTGTAATCACTGAAATAGCATCGCATACCCTCTCAATCTAAGTAGTTCCATTTCATTTCCTGCTCCCTTTCTGGGTGCTTCATTTTTTTTTGTCAGGCAGTGTACCAAAATCATAATCATCTGTGGGACATTGAAAGTGGAGGCGCAGCAAGTTATGTTTTGAGTATGGAGAGGGGGGGGGGGGGGAGGACACAACACAGTAACAAAGTGTGACTTCCTCTACCACAAGAACCAAATCTGTGACTCATGATATATGCTGGTATACATTTCTCCATCTTATATGAGGTATTAGATTAGATTAGATTAGATTAATACTAGTTCCATGGATCATGAATACGATATTTCGTAATGATGTGGAACGAGTCAAATTTTCCAATACATGACATAATTAAGTTAATTTAACAACATAATTAAGTTAATATAACAACTTTTTTATTTTTTGTTTTTTCTTTAATTTTTTTAATAATTTTTGTTTGATTTTTCTTGTTTTTCTTAATTTATATCTAAAAATTCCTCTATGGAGTAGAGGGAGCTGTCATTCAGAAATTCTTTTAATTTCTTCTTAAATACTTGTTGATTATCTGTCAGACTTTTGATACTATTTGGTAACTGACTGAAGACTTTAGTGGCAGTATAATTCAACTCTTTCTGTGCCAAAGTTAGATTTAATCTTGAATAGTGAAGATCATCCTTTCTCCTAGTATTGTAGTTATGCACACTGCTATTACTTTTGAATTGGGTTTGGTTGTTAATAACAAATTTCATAAGAGAGTATATATACTGAGAAGCTACTGTGAATATCCCTAGATCCTTAAATAAATGTCTGCAGGATGATCTTGGGTGGACTCCAGCTATTATTTTGATTACACGCTTTTGTGCAATAAATACTTTATTCCTCAGTGATGAATTACCCCAAAACAGGATCTCCTCACTAACAAACGAAACTGAAATGTGATTAATGATCAGAAGCCCACTTCTAATCTTTCTATAAGTACTGCACAGAATGAAGATAGCTTTATTCCTACCCAGTTTATGTGGTTTGCTGAAAAGCTTATCATTTGCAAATCCAAGCATATAGTACTCTTCATGTTAATTTGAGGTTGGTTGCCTGCCACATTCATGGTGTTGCTAGTGTATCTCCTACGACAAATCATAGGGTCAGTATTGTCTCATGTGTTCCTATATTTCTCCAAAGCCAAACAAGCTATTCTTCCCCATAGTCATCATCCTCTAGACTTTCTTTAAGTTCTTATGTAGATAATTCGTGTTAGTATTTTGCAACAATGACTTACCAAAACTTTGGCTCAGTCACACTTATTAGCACCGGCCTTCTCTGGAATTGGGATTATTGCATTCTTCTTGAGGTTTGCAGTCATACCGCTTGTCTCTTATCCATTGCATAGAAGGTGCAATAGTTTGCCGTGGTTTGCTTTCCCAAAAGTCTCAATACCTCTGAGTGAATGTCATCTGCTGCAGGTACCTCGTTTTGATTTAGGTCTTTCAGTGCTCTGTCAAATTCTTCTTGCAGCATCACATCTACCATCCCGTCTTCATCTACTTTCTCCTATCTTCTGTAAAACTGTCTTCAAGTTTATTTTCTTTATATTGGTCTTTTGGATAGATCTTTTATCTTTTATCCTTTCCATCTCTGCTTAGTACTGGCTTATCATCTGAAACCTTCACATTCATACAGCAGCTTCTCTGTTCTCTGAAGGTTTCTTTAATTTCTCTACAGGTGGCATTTATCTTCCCGATAGTCATGCATGTTTCTACTGCTTTACTTTTCTCTTCTAACAATTCCTGCTTCGTCATTGCATATTTTCTGTCACTCTACTTTTTGGCGTCTATATTCTCTTTGCCTGCTTCACATCGCTGCGTTCTAGTTTTCTCCTTTTGTCAATTATTCAATATCCTGTGTGTTATCCAACGATTTACCCTGAGCCTTGTATTTTTGCCTAGTTTTTCCTCTGCTTCCTTCACTATTCCATCTCTCAGAGATACTCATTCGTCATACTGTTGTGTCCAGTACCGGTTCAAGGCCCAAGAGACACAAGAGGCCACTTGTGACTCCAAGCTGAGTGCAACATTTTCATAGTGAACCCTGACACAAGTTAAAATATGCGATAATGCTCTTAGAAGCAATAAAATCTAATAAACATGAGCTATTTGTAAGAAAACTGCAAGTGTATGGCTACAAGAAACCATCGTGATTCGGTTCGTTGATGAGGATTGATTTGGTGGAAGAGACCAAACAGCGAGGTCATTGGTCTCAATGGATTAGGGAGGGATGGGGAAGGAAGTCGGCCGTGCCCTTTCAAAGGAATCATCCTGGCATTTGCCTGAAGCAATTTAGGGAAATCAAAATCACTGTGAAATATTGTCCTAGTACAAATGTATTTGAAACGTAAAGTTTTCGATGATGTCCCCATCTTCACAAGTAATACTATACTATATCATCACACTACTCAATACAAATCACAGCACACTTGTACCTTTCACACTTGTGCCCTTTCAAAGGAATCATCCTGGCATTTGCCTGAAGCAATTTAGGGAAATCAAAATCACTGTGAAATATTGTCCTAGTACAAATGTATTTGAAATGTAAAGTTTTCGATGATGTCCCCATCTTCACAAGTAATACTATACTATATCAGCACATTACTCAATACAAATCACAGCACACTTGTACCTTTTAATAGATGTGTTCCACGTGTCAGTCACATTTGGAGGCAATACCGCACTCATCTCTGCAGTGACTTATGAAATCTTTGAAACATCCCAGGATTACCTTGTAAGTCTTGACAACCCTATATACAATTCACTGGATCAGTTCTTTGGCCGTATCATTGAGAGATCTCTATAAGCTATCAAACAGTGGAAAATCCAGTATGGATTAACGAAAATATTGTAAAAAGGATAGACTATTGCTCACTATATAGAGGAGATGCTGAAAATTGCTAAACATGTGAGATTTGGCCCAAAAGAGTTCTTCTAAAGTAGAAAACATATAAACATTCGTGCAAGCAAAACTAACACACACATATCCTCTGTCTTAGTGTGTTTGGGCTCAGTGGGCAGAGACAGTGGTTGTGTGTGTCCTGGATTTGCTTCTAAATGTGTGTGTTTTTTCCTTCATTAGAAGAATGCCTTTTGTCCGAAGCTCACATGTTTAGCAATCTTTTTGTTGTGCCTATCTGCAGCTCAACAACTTCTCTATATGGTGAGCAGTAATCTATCCTTTTCATCATATTGGAGATCTGTTTATTTCATTGTTGAGATGGGCCCATACAGAAAGATCCAGAAGATTGAGATCAGGTGACCTTGGAAACCAAGATAGAAATTCTGACTGACCTATCAATCTCGGAGCACTCTAGTGTTTTAGATGTCAATTTATATCAGCAGCAACACATGCATGCCACATTTCTCAATGTTGTGCAAGTTAAGATTGGCCATGGATGAAATTTGAGCCCAAAGAGATGGAACGAATACCAAAAAATTTATAGATAACACCACTATATCCAGGCTATGGTTGCTCTAACTGCAAAGTCAGATACATCTGTATTGACTAGGATCATATTCCATATTGACCTCAGTGGTGGCTCATAGCCCCACATTCGTGATTATCTCGCAAATGGCTTGTTTGCAGAACCATGTTTACTGGAATGTTTCCGCTTCTGTTATCGTATACTTCCACAGTGTCAGCATTCAGTATTAGTTAGTTAGTTAATTTCATGTTCCATGGATCATTTTGCACAATAAATCTTCATGATGTGTAATGAGTCATTTTACATTCATATTGCAAATTAATTTGTACATCTATCTGCACTCCAAACATCACCATTCAATTTTCCCCCCTACCCAAAAGAAAGCAAGACATACAGATTGAGATAGCAATTCCTACCCACCACCTTTTTCACATTACAAACTTAGAAATTCTTCTACAGAACAGAAGGAGTTGTCAAGGAGAAACGTTTTCAACTTATTTTCAAATTTTACCTTGATGTCTGTTAGACATTTTACATCACTGGATAAGTGGTCAAAGTTTTTTGTTACAGCGTTGTGTACCCCTTTCTGTGCTAAAGACAATCTTAGTGTTAAGTAATGAAGGTCATTCTTTCTTCTAGTATTGTAATTATGTACCTCATTGTTCCTTTTGAACGATAGTGGGTTATTTACAACAAACTTCATGAGGCAATAAGTATACTGTGAAGCAGTAGTCAGATTGCCCAACTCCTTAAACAGATGTTCACAAGATGATCGATAGTTGTAAGTAGGCTGTTTAGGTATTTATGTTGATAACGCCATGTAGCGCTCTGTATGAAAATCACTGACTGTGCTGTGTGCAGTCTGTGGCTGGTTGGCATTGTCGGAATATTCACTATTGTTGTGTTGGGCAGCTGGATGTGAACAGCACATAGCGTTGTGCAGTTGGAGGTGAGCCGCCAGCAGTGGTGGATGTGGGGAGAGAGATGGCAAAGTTTTGAGAGCGTACGATCTGGACGTGTGTCCATCAGAAAAAGGAAATTTGTACGACTGGATGTCATGAACTGATATATATATATATATATATATATATATATATATATATATATATATATATATATATAAGATGACTTTTGAACATTATTAAGGTAAATACATTGCTTGTTCTCTATCAAAATCTTTCATTTGCTAACTATGCTTATCAGTAGTTAGTGCCTTCAGTAGTTAGAATCTTTTATTTAGCTGGCAGTATTGGCGCTCGATGTATTGCAGTAGTTCGAGCAACTAAGATTTTTTGAGGTAAGTGACTCATGAAAGGTATAGGTTATTGTTCGTCAGGGCATTCTTTTGTAGGGATTATTGAAAGTCAGAATGCGTTGCTCTAAAAATATTATGTGTCAGTTTAGTGATGATCAGAATAAGTAAAGAGAGAAATGTCTGAGTACGTTCAGTTTTGCTCAGCTGTTTGAAAATCAAATAACGTTGAAGTTTACCAGCAGGGTAATTTATCATTTTCTGAAGGGGACGTTTCATATGTCGACCCTTAACGAAGGATACAGCACTGGAATATTATGATTTTTTTCTTGTAGTTTGTGTAGTTAGTGTAGTTATTGTTTATTGCTAGGCCGTAATTTTAGAGAGAATCTCCTTTGTTTTTGTAGTTTTTCTTTGTTGTACTGTAAAACAGTCGTGGCATGCATGTAGATTTGCACCAAGTATTTCGCAGCCGCGCTTCCAATTAATTGGATATTATTTTCAGTGCTATTTTAATGTGTTTTCTTATTTTGTTCTTCAAATTATGCTTTCCTGTGTTATCGTGTGTAATATTGTGACAATTACGGCGTGTGAAAAACGTAATACTAGGCTCCAAAGTAAACTGAGAAATGACAGTGAAGACGAGAATAGTGTGTTAGCGCCACTGCGTAGTGAATTAACTAATGTTGAACATAGTAATTTGATAATTGTGGATAGGGAAATGGACCAGGCAATAAATAATGGTGTCGACAGTGAAACAGCTAGTAATCAGGGTGGTATTGTCGAACGATCGGTCTTCAATAGCTCGCCCCAGGAACCCAAAATGACACGACACAATCTTGCAAATACCGTAGATTCAGGTTTTGCGTGAATACCCGTTTCTCAATCAAGTCAAGACACATCATCTGATTTTCAAAATGCGAATGTTGCCGGTGCAAATGTACTGCCGAAAAGTACAGAGGAACATGTTTCAGACGCCAGTGCATTTTTATTACAATTAATGCAAAAAATGGGACAACAGCTTCAAAAGATAGACGCAATGGAACAAAATCAGGAACGAACACAGCAACAGCTACAATAGTTAGACACAATGGAACAAATTCAGAGACAAACACAGCAACAGCTTCAAAAGTTAGACTCAATGGAACAAATGCTTGAACAAACGCATGAAGATTTAATTGTATTTAATTGTAGAGTTACTCAAAATTGAATCTAAATGTCAAAAAGTCTGTAATTACGTAAAAACACAAATTTGTGAGTATTTTCAACCTATTATTTTGCGTCATGAAAATGCATTACAGCCATAAAAGAGCTGCAAACTATTGTTCATGAAAATCACGACGTCTTGCAAGCTAAAACTGACTCAGTTGCATCTACTGATTCGATTACGCATCTTGCAAAAACTCAGGAAAACTTAAAGGACACAGCAATTACGCTTTCAACGCAAATGGACACTCTGAAACTTGGTTCAGAAAAACACACTGAGGAAATCAGTTCGTTATTGGAGAAAGTAGCCGAACTTTCAGATCAGTTCACTAACTTATCTACAAAAGTAGATGACGATCTGAATGACACAAGACCCATAGCCTTCACTGACACAGAAGAGTATGAACAAATTAAGAAATTTAATCAAAATCAAATTACTACGCAACACAAAAGAGAAATCTGGGAAGTATAAGATCAGTTGGCACAAGTAATACAAGAATTACATATTTCAGAGGACACTCTCGTTCCAATATGGGAAGAGGGACACAGAAATACGGAAAAGTTATAAAATACACTCCTGGAAATTGAAATAAGAACACCGTGAATTCATTGTCCCAGGAAGGGGAAACTTTATTGACACATTCCTGGGGTCAGATACATCACATGATCACACTGACAGAACCACAGGCACATAGACACAGGCAACAGAGCATGCACAATGTCGGCACTAGTACATTGTATATCCACCTTTCGCAGCAATGCAGGCTGCTATTCTCCCATGGAGACGATCGTAGAGATGCTGGATGTAGTCCTGTGGAACAGCTTGCCATGCCATTTCCACCTGGCGCCTCAGTTGGACCAGCGTTCGTGCTGGACGTGCAGACCGCGTGAGACGACGCTTCATCCAGTCCCAGACATGCTCAATGGGGGACAGATCCGGAGATCTTGCTGGCCAGGGTAGTTGACTTACACCTTCTAGAGCACGTTGGGTGGCACGGGATACATGCGGACGTGCATTGTCCTGTTGGAACAGCCAGTTCCCTTGCCGGTCTAGGAATGGTAGAACAATGGGTTCGTTGACGGTTTGGATGTACCGTGCACTATTCAGTGTCCCCTCGACGATCACCAGTGGTGTACGGCCAGTGTAGGAGATCGCTCCCCACACCATGATGCCAGGTGTTGGCCCTGTGTGCCTCGGTCGTATGCAGTCCTGATTGTGGCGCTCACCTGCACGGCGCCAAACACCCATACGACCATCATTGGCACCAAGGCAGAAGCTACTCTCATCGCTGAAGACGACACGTCTCCATTCGTCCCTCCATTCACGCCTGTCGCGACACCACTGGAGGCGGACTGCACGATGTTGGGGCGTGAGCAGAAGACGGCCTAACGGTGTGCGGGACCTTAGCCCAGCTTCATGGAGACGGTTGCGAATGGTCCTCGCCGATACCTCAGGAGCAACAATGTCCGTAATTTGCTGGGAAGTGGCGGTGCGGTCCCCTACGGCACTGCGTAGGATCCTACGGTCTTGGCGTGCATCCGTGCGTCGCTGCGGTCCGGTCCCAGGTCGACGGGCACGTGCACCTTCCGCCGACCACTGGCGACAACATCGATGTACTGTGGAGACCTCACGCCCCACGTGTTGAGCAATTCGGCGGTACGTCCACCCGGCCTCCCGCATGCCCACTATACGCCCTCGCTCAAAGTCCGTCAACTGCACATACGGTTCACGTCCACGCTGTCGCGGCATGCTACCAGTGTTAAAGACTGCGATGGAGCTCCGTATGCCACGGCAAACTGGCTGACACTGACGGCGGCGGTGCACAAATTCTGCGCAGCTAGCGCCATTCGACGGCCAACACCGCGGTTCCTGGTGTGTCCGCTGTGCCGTGCGTGTGATCATTGCTTGTACAGCCCTCTCGCAGTGTCCGGAGCAAGTATGGTGGGTCTGACACACCGGTGTCAATGTGTTCTTTTTTCCATTTCCAGGAGTGTAATAACACAGGGCATTTCGGAAATTATGAAAGAAATTGGCAACGTGCACCGAATTTTGAGATGGAACCGCCGACACGACGTAACAATGACCGATATGCGGCTCGCCGTCGTGATGACTTTGATTATAAGCTGTTTATTACTACACATAAATTCAAAACATTTAAGAATTCCGGCAATGACATTCATCCACAAGCATGGCTTCATCAATTCTCTCATTGTTTTTCTCCCAACTAGTCATTAGAGAAAAGACTGGAATTTACGTGTGGCTAATTAGAAAATGAACCTACTGTAAGACTGCGCTCGATCATTCGCGATTGTCACAGCGAAGGAGAATTTTATCATGCCTTCCTCTCAGTATACTGGTCTCAAGCTACTCAAGACTGAGTAAAACATAGCATCATAATAATGAAGCATTTTGAACAGTCTGAATTTTCGAGTCCGGCAAAATATGATGCACAAAAATCAGTACCTGTCAAACCCATACAGACCCTCCAAACTCACCCGCATTTGCTTAATCAAATTGTCTGAATATTTGAGAGATATTATTTTGGCAGGACTTTGCAGAGACGACATCGAAAGTTTTCAGGGGCTTTTAGAAGAATTAGAAACTGACACAGACAGTCGCGGAATGCGAAAACAGGAAAACAATCATTACAGGTCACGTCTGTCACAATTCCGCGATGACAGAAGTAATACTGGGCACGACAAGGCTATTCTTACAGCACAAATCGTGACCAAAACAGACACCACCCATGTGACAACCGTTGGCAGAGTAATAATAATTACAGGGAAAGATCACCTCTCCGCGGTAATGACTATGACAGAGACAATCAGGAAAACAGACAATATGGGAAACAAAATAATTATTATCAAGGGAAACAGAATAACTTCAGACTCAACGGTCCACCACGCAGTTACGATTCTGAGTGAAATTATTCACCACATAACCGACAAGAAAGAAACTACAGAAACTACCGATATGACGACAGACGATATAATCATGACGACAGACCTGAATTTCATCAGAACTGGCAGGATTCAAACAGGGCAGGGCCCTCTCAGCAAGGTGAATTTGTAGAAGTTAGGTCTCCTAATCCCAATAACGACGCACGACAACAAATAGACAGTAGACAATGACTCACACCGCTGACAGCCACAAAACGTACTTATGAAGCTGACGACGTAGCTGCCGTGGCTATTAATTACGTAAAAATGGAAGACATTAGGGACATCTTACTCCAGGAACACGACGTAAAACATAACAACATTGCATAACCTGTAATACACATTACAGTAAATGACGTAAAATTTACGGCAGTGCTTGACTCTGGCAGTCCCATTTCAATAATTAATGAAAGAGCTTTTAGCAAATGCAACAAATCAAGCAATTGCCCCACACTTCCTTTACGTAAGATTAAATTACAAGGTGCAATCGTTGGAAAAACTGTAGATGTACGCCAACAAACTAACTTTGAATTCTTTTGCCAAAGCCACAGATTCACTATGAACTTTCTTATCGTTCCATTATTATATTGGGAGTAGACTTTTTGAATGAATACAAAGCAAGTTTAAACTTGCACGATGCTGAAATAAGTTTAGAGAAAGAAGGTAAGTCAATAGCTTTGAAATTTGAAGATTGGCTCTCAAACCATGACGAGGAAATTAATTGGCTTTACCTCTTGTTAGACAACAGTTCGGAACTTTCGACGGAACTTGACACTAACAGTCACTCTGCAGGTATTGACGGGGATGATATCGACGACGTATTTGATACTAGTGACTTAATTCAGAATAAAATTCAAACAGTTTAGAATTGTAATGACACTGATAAGCAGGCCCTTCTTGAGATTTTACAAGCACATTCCACAGTTTTTACTCACAAAACAGGAACAATCAAGGGATTTCAATACCAATTTAGTGATCGTGAGCATACTAAATTTTGTGTTAGACCGTACGTAATTCCAGCACATTATAGGGACTGTGTTAGAACAGAAATATAATCCATGCTTGACGAGGGAATTATTGAGCCTGCAGTACGCTCATACAACAATCCATTACATGTTATTGAGAAGAAAAATGGATCGATCAGGCTTGTCTTAGATTCGAGACAAATCAATACTATCATCATTCCTGAAACAGACAGGCCGCAAACGTTGGAAGAACTTCTTTAAAATTTTAATGGTGTAAAAGTGTTGTCTTCTATCGATCTCAGATCCAGTTTTATCAGATCGAACTTCATCTAGAACGTAGAGAATACACAGCTTTTCTTTGTTTCGGCGTTTGTTATCAATTTCGGAAACTTCCTTTTGGTTTGAACATTTCTTCGGCAGCGTTCATTCGTGGGCTAAATTCCGTATTAAATGAATTCTTAAGACCTCACACCACCTTATATGTGGACGATATTCTAATAGCAGATGCCTCATGGGAACAACATAATCGCATTCTGTTACGTATTTTTGCAGAATCTGGAATTACAGTTAACTAGGAAAAATCTCAATTCGGTGGGACAAAGGTGAAGTTTTTGGGACACATTATTTCTTCTGAAGGCATTCAGCCGTATCCTGAAAAGTTAGAAGCAATCAGAGTCATTCCAGTTCCATCCACAAAAATACAAGTCCGCAGTTCTCTAGGTCTCGTAAATTTCTGCCGTCGCTTTCTGAATATTTAAATTCTAGTTACATCACAACTTTGCTCTATCACTGGACAAAATACTATTTGGAAATGGGACGAATAGGCACAGTTGGATTTCAATTCTTTGAAAGAAGCGCTACTTAACGCGCCAATACTAGCTCATCCACATCTGTCACAAGATTTCTGCGTTAGCACGGAGTCTTCTAAAGTCGGTCTTGGTACCCATTTATTTCAAGAAGCCATAGAAAATGACACTACTGTCCAGAAAACCATTGCTTTTGCTAGCCGCGTGCTAACAAAATTGAAAAAAGTATTCCGTTACCGAATTAGAAGCTTTAGCTATCGTTTAGGCATTTAAAAAATTCCGTTTCTTTCTTTCTGGTAAACATGTAAAAGTATACAGTGATCATCGTGCATTACAATTTCTTACGTCTTCAAAAGGTTAAAACGTTGGCCATTGTTTCTGCAAGAATTCCACTTCATTCCCGGTAAGGAGAACATTGTTGCGGACACACTATCATGTGCACTGGCTGGGCTTGAGGAAGTTAACACAGAAGGCAACCTCGAAAAAAATTTCAGTATTCTTTACATTCAGAAAGTCGCCTTTGAAAACTCCATCGCCACATCCTTAAAGACATTGCTCATGAACAAGATAAAGATCTGGTTTGCAAAGACATCAAAAGTAAATGGCATGAAAAGACACACACACAGATTAGGCATTATTATCTGGTTAGAAACAACATACTCTTCAAACGCTGCACTGTTGATGACAAGCTATAGGTACTTTGCATACCTGACGATTTTGTTTATAAGCTCATTTGGTACATTCATTTCAGTTATGCACATTTTGGTCCACGAAAATGTAATCATATTCTTTGGACGACTTGTTATTTTAACAATATGGAAAAGAGAATTCGAAGAGTCTTGTCTATTTGTAAACTTTGCCAAAAAGCTAAACCATATACCATCTCACATCGTGCTCTGTTGTTTCCTATCATTCCTTTTACATTAAAAGAATTTGCCGCTGTTGATCTCTTGGGGCCCCTGGTCAGAACATCAAATGGATTTTCGTATGTTTTAGTCGCTGTTGAACTTACTTCAAAATTTGTTTCTTTCACACCATTGCATAAAGCCACTGGGCAGTCTGTATCTAATGCATTTGTAAAAAATTTCTTACGTGAAGTTGGACACGTTAGTAAAGTCATTTCATGTAACGGACTGCAATTCAGATCTGCTGTTTGGTCATGCATTCTCCGGAATTGTAAAATCAAACCTGATTTTATTTCTTGTACTCACCACATTGTAACCCGTCTGAACGGATTATGAAAGAAATCAATAAGCTTTGCAGACTTTATAGTCTCAGAAAGCATCAATATTGGGACAGATATTTACACTTATTTCAAAATGTGCTCAATGAAATGCCTTGTGACTCCACTACTTTATCACTTGTTCTTGTACTGAAGAATCAGAGGGCTTATACCTTTTCCGAATACACGTGAACTTCGACACAAAGACATAATTGATTTGACTATTAAAAATATAAATTCTGCTGCAAACAAATGGAGAAAACTACACGGTAAAGCAAATGCAAAGAAACTATATATTGGTCAGAAAGTTCTCATTAAAGCTCATTCATTGTCACATAAGAAGAAGCACGTGAGTCACAAATTATTTCTGATTTACAATGACCTTACAGAATCTGACGTATACCACATGATAATTGCGTTGAAGTCGAAACTCTGCGTACTAGGAAGAGTAACGGATTGCACCACATTTCACATGTAAAACCGTTTATTGAGAGATAATCTGCTTTTTAACTTAGTCTTTGCAATAAAATTTTTCACTTCAGATTACTAGTATGCTTTGTCACACTTAGAAACTGCTAAAATGCAACAATGTTTTGAAATTAACTATCCAGTCAAGGACCTAGAGAACTTATTTGGACAGTAATTACGAATGCATTGCTATAGTGAACAGATGACACAGTGTTAATGTGTGTATATTCTTGCTTGTTCATTGCATGATTACGTAACGACTATAAGGCTTACATATTTGGAACATATATTGCTAATGAGATTTTAATGTAACATTTTGGTTTACTTGAAAAGACATTCTTTATTTAAAGTACTTTCTGAAAGATTACAGATTACTTAGTATTTAGTTTGTTTGACAGCTACACCATTATATCACGACGCTATTAATGAGTGACACAATTTATATTATTGCTTTTGCGCTGTATCTGTTTCATATCTGCACAGTTTTTCTGTATTCTTCTGGAAAGTAAAACGTGTTTTAGTAGTAACTTTTGTGGTCTTGCTACAATGAGACAGCCTGTTACGTAGCACAACAATACGTTACAGTACAGTACTTTCTTGATCACGACATTGAGCGTAATAATTACGACATCTATACGCATAGCATTTCACTTTTGTTTATGATGAGGTAAGTACATTGACTTCTACAGAACTTATGGAGGACGATAATTACGACACTTGGCTCATTTTTACCGTTAACTGATGACAGAAATTATCTTACAGCAAGACGCACAGTTTAGTGCTACTGGCCACGTATTTGAATGATTAATTTTTGTACTTAAAACATTAATTTTTAAAGATCTTTGAATTACAAAGATACAAAGAAGGTTTTTGGTGATACATTTCATTCGACTGCTGTAATCTGTAACATCTGAGGGTATAATTACATTTATCCTCAGGGGGCCCAAGCCTATCGCTTATACAACTTTATACATCGGTACAATCTGTAACACAGAATTACACAGATATTTGATCATTTAACTGAGAGAGACAAACTTTTTTTTTTACTACGTCAGTGACAGATGTTTACGCAGTTACACAGTTGGATAATTTCACCCTTATGAAATTGTAATTTTTCAGTACTTTGTCAACTGTTCATATTTTTTCGGAACCATTGTGATACTGTGAGAGCTTTGACTGATGTATTTGGTAAGGGATCGTGATTTTTGCAGTATGTCTGAGGTAGATGACTTTATTGAAGGTTTTGAAATTATTGAAAGAAGCTGCGACGATTTTGAGATGTGATTGATCTGTAATGATGTGTATTATGCTGGTGAGATATGTTTATGATCAATAAGATGATGCTATATCAGGAATGTGATTACGTGTTTATATGTATACAAATAAGGAGTAGTGGTTAGGGACTTGATTTGTGAAAAGGATGTTGGAAACAAAGAATCGTACTTTAAGAGTTATGAAATGTGTGTACATGCATGAATGTATCACAACACTGCTATTCATGAGATTTCGTTTCTACAAATGTCTACTGTAATTTTTCGACCTGTGAAATTTTATTGATATCAAACTGTCACTGTAGCAGAAATTGTTGTTGTAAATGTTTTGGTAAGGAAGGTAAATGACTTGACATAAGCGCTGTAGGATCCCAGGTGCGTGACAGTTACCCAGAAAAAAAGAGGCCATTAACCTCGCTATTGACATTTCTTTGTAGAAAGCACTGCAAATACGACACGCTCATACTTGAAAACATATGATTACACTTGGAGCTCGTAATTTCTGATTTTAACTGAAATGCCTAATGAAATGATGAGAAGTATTTTATGGCTATTGTCTTTCTAGTTGAGAGATTTCTTTACTGCCTTGGGAGATGCCATATGGCTAGTGAATGACGTTTCATGCCTTGCTTTATGTATATATATATATATATATATATATATATATATATATATATATATATATATATATATATATATATATATATATATATATGCTCATTTGGTTTCTAGCTGCACTGCAGCATTGGTTAAAATAAAACTTAATAGATGTACTACTAGAAATGTTTTCTGTCTACAGACCCATATGTAATAATTTTATGATCTACTTTCTTAAAAAGGGGCAGCACAAGTAAACATTTCCCTTCACAGGAATTGCATAGATAATTTTTTCAACGACTTGGTAGAGTAAGTTATTGCGATGCAACACTCTTGTGTTAAGATCTGGCATAGGTATTAGACATTTCCTATCTTTACTGTAACATTTTTTCTGTTTGAGCTTTGTCATCTTTAGGTAGAAGTTATTGCATTTCTCACTTTGTATTACTCTGCTCAGTCAGTTTTACTACTGATTGATTCTTCTTGTTGTTTCCCATTGGCTCATATTAGTTGTAATGTTGCATTTGCTTTGCTAATTTAGATATACTGTTGCTTGCTTTGCCAATTTGCATTTTTTTGTCATTTCTGTTTGTGTTAATTGTTTTGTGCTGCTGCATTGCCTCGTTCTCTAGTATATATATATATATATATATATATATATATATCTGAGCTCAATAGATTTAAGTTAGCTTAAGAGGGGGTAGGCTATATAACAGAATAAGTTGTGATGAATTTGAAGAAATGCATTGAGAAGCTATATAAAAAAAGGTTTGGCAAAAAAGTAGTGTACAATGAAGAATAATTATTTTGAAAGAGGATATGAACAGAACACAGAAAACAGGCATAGATAGGACATTTTGGGGATAATGATGAACTAAGGGAGATCTCCAAGAAGTAAAGAAAGTTCTGTTTGCAAATCAAATACCATAAATACTGCAGTACCAAATGTCATACTGAAAACCAACCCTGTCCTTTCCTTTTGTGTTATTCCGCTTTGTGTTCATGTACCCTTGTGTATTTGTGTTCTTCCTGCCTTTATGCGTTTATCTGATAAGAGTTATGTTGTAGAATTTTTCTAATACTGTGATGAGGTATACTGGTATCCTCAAATACAAATACAATTTGCATTAACAATATGTTATTTACTATGTAAAGATGTTTAGACGTTATTTATTCTGTTCTGTTTTAATGCTCATGTGTGAAGTTAATGTTTCGAAAGCTCTTCTCATTTTCTATTTCTTTACTTATGTCATAATTCGTGTAACACTGATGTATATGTTTACTTCTATCCTTTTGTAAGGCCATTATTACTACAAATGTTATCTGTATTATTATGTTCTTTAACGACGTTTTCTGTACCTTTGTAATTGTATTCTCATGTCATAAAATTGTAATTGACACCAGTTCTTCAAATTAAGTTTCATTTCACTGCACACATTTCTGTTGGTCATAGTATATGCACAATATGTGAGAAGTTAAAAAAATGAACTGTTAGTGCTCGCATATATGTTGGTAATTCAGCAAGGGACTGGTTAATGTTTAGGCATTATTTATTCTGTTCTGTTTTAATGCTCACGTGTGAAGTTAATTTTATTTATGATTGCACAATTAGTGGTTCATGGACTTGCTATATTATCTGCAAAGACTCTTTGATGGTGATTGTGCACCCACACAGTCACAACGGATAGCTGCTAGCCATCTCTACAAGGACTACAGTGGGTCTGTACCTTTGATGGCCCACCAGTACCATCATCTCTACAAGGACTGCAGTGGGTCTGCACCTCTGGTGGCCCACCAATACCATAATCTGTACCAAGACTACAGTGGGTCTGCTCTGTGATGACCTACCTACCAATATTCTTCAAAACTCCGTCTGATTCTGCTCTGGGTTTGCTCTGTTGTGGCCCATTACCTGTCTGGATGCCAAGAGTTAACACTGTCTTTCCATTGGAAGGACAACACTACTACTTCAAGATTGCATGGAAATCCATTACTTCTGTGTGCATTTTCTTTTACTGATCAGTCTTTGTGCAATGTAATCACTACTGCGATGAATGATCAGGACTCTCTTTATGGACAGTGGACAATTTTTGCTTTTGACCCACAGTGTATCAATAACTGTGTGCATTTGATATATTTGTTAGCGTTAATATAAAAAAAACAATTTGTAAAATTTTTGTGGGGAGTATGGGGGCTATGTAAGTAGGCTGTTTAGGTTTTTATGTTGGTAACGCCACATAGCGCTCTGTATGAAAATCACTGACTGTGCTGTGTGCAGTCTGTGGCTGGTTGGCATTTGTTGGAATATTCAGTATTGTAGTGTTGGGCAGTTGGATGTAAACAGTGCATAACGTTGTGCAGTTGGAGGTGAGCTGCCAGCAGTGGTGGATGTGGGGGGAGAGAGATAGCAAAGTTTTGAGAGCGGACGATCTGGACGTGTGTCCATCAGAAAAAGGAAATTTGTATGACTGGATGTCATGAACTGACTGAAAGTCAGATTGCGGTGCGCTAAAAAAAGTGTTGTGTGTCAGTTTAGTGATGATTAGAATAAGTAAAGAGAGAAATGTCTGAGTACGTTCAGTTTTGCTCAGCTGTTTGAAAATTAAATAACATGGAAGTTTACCAGCACATTCATTTATAATTTTCTAAAGGGGACGTTTCAGAGTGAGCATCACATATTATTCTTACAGCACATTTTTGAACAATGAAGACCTTCTTTCATAAAGATGAGTTACCCCAGAACATTATTCCATATGACATGACTGAATGAAAACAACCAGAATACGTTAACTTACTGATTTCTATCTTCCCAAAATTTGATGTGATTCTAAGTGCAAATGTGGCTGAACTAAGTTGTTGTAGGAGTTCCAAAATGTGTTTTTTCCTATTTAAATTCTCATCAATATGGACACCTAAGAATTTTGACGTTTCCACCCTATGTATTACTTCATCACCATGTGTTACACTTATCACTGGTGCAGTACCCCTATAGGTGCAGAACTGAATATGATGTGTGATTCAGGGTGATACTATTCACAGAAAACCAGTCAATGACACCTTTGAGAACTTTGTTCACAATTTCTTCCATTTCTCTATGTACACTGGAAGTGATTACAATACTGCTGTCATCTGCAAAAAGAACTAATTCTACATTAGATAGTGGATCATTTACATATAGGAGAAACAGTAGTGGACCTAAGATTGAACCTTGGGGAATCCCATACATGATTTCTCCCCAGTCAGAATTATGACCCTGGATTCTGTTGGTTGAATTACTGCTAACTATAACTTTCTGCACTCTTTTGGTTAGATATGATGGTAGATTATATTAGATTAGATTAATTATTCATTCCATAGATCCACAAAAGAGGGTATCCTCCTGGGTGTGGAACATGTCAGATAAACACATTCTAAAAATGTAATTAGAAAAACTTTAGTTTCATTAATTTTAATGATCCTCAGTCAATAAACAGTAAAATGATGTACATGAATTAAAATTAAACTTCTAATAGTTACAGGTTTAATACTTACATCTGCTTTCATTAAATCCATCATTCACACAGTAGCTAGTTACTTGGCTATTACAACCAAGTATTCTCAAAAATTAAAGTAAATAATTCATTTCAATGATCCTCAGTTAAGAACAGTCAAATTATGTACAAGATTTAAATTTAAACTTCCACTATTTACAGACTTAAGACTATCATCTGCTTTCCATACATCCATCATTCACACAGTAGGTAGTTACTTGGCTGTTAAAACCAAGTATTGTCAAAAATTAAAGTATAATAAATTTTCATTAAAATGGTCTACTGCACTTGTTGAGAAATTCATGGATGGAATAGAAGGAGTTGGCCACCAAAAATTATTTTAAATTATGTTTAAATTGTGCCTTGTCTGAAACTAAACTCTTAATGGTTGCTGGTAACCTACTGAAAATATGCATTGCTGAATACTGGAATCCTTTCTGGGCAAGAGTAAGTGATTTTAAATCTTTATGTATATTGTTCTTATTCCTAATATTGATACTGTGTACTAAGCAGTTAGTTGGAAAAAGAGATGTATTATTTACAACAAACTTCATTAAGGAATAAATATAATGAGAAGCTCTGGTTAGTATGCCCAATTCTTTGAATAGGTTTCGACATGATGTTCTTGGATTTACACTTCACAATCCTCTTATTATACACTTCTGTACTCTAAAAATTTATTCTTGGCATATGATACCATATGCCATAATGCAGTGAAAATAAGCAAAATATGCCAGTTTTTTAATATTTATATCTCATATGTCTGACATAATTCGCATTAAAAACACAGACTTGTTTAGGCATTTTAGCAGTTCGTTAGTATGTGGCTACCAACTGAATTTGTTATCAAATTGTAATCCCAAGAATTTTACACTCTAAACTTCTCCTATTTCCATGTCATCATATTTTATACACACACCAGAAGGAAATCTCTTGGAAGTTCTGAACTTCATATAGTGGGTCTCTTCAAAGTTTAATGACAGTGAATTGGCTATGAACCATTTATTGATGTCAGTAAAAATTTCATTAGCTGCCCTTTCTAAATTTATGTTTGATTTACTATTTATTGCAATGTTTGTATCATCTGCAAATTAGACAATCTTGGCATCTGGTAATGTAACAAATGACAGATCATTAATATACACAAGAAAAAGTAGTGGATCTAGTATGGAACCTTGGGGAACACCACATGTAATTTCTTCCCAGTCAGATGATGTCTGATTGCCTACTGCTGTAGTGTTACATAATGACAACCTTTGTTTTCTATTAGTAAGATATGACTGAAACCACTTTGCAGCACAATCAATGATGCCATTTTATTTTACTTAAAAGAATGCTGTGATTCACACAGTCAATGCCTTTGACACAGAATATACCAGTTGCCTCTAATTTGTTGTCTAATTATTGAAGGACATTTCCACTGTAAGTGTAAATAGCCTTCTCAATATCAGAACACTTAAGAAACCCAAACTGTGAGTTTGACAGTTGTTATTTTCACTAAGATGCTTAAGTAGACATTTGAATATAACCTTTTGAAAGATTTTTGAAAAAGCTGGCAAGAGTAAGATCGATCGGTAATTTGAGGGCATTTCTTTGTCCCCTTTCTTGTGGAGAGGTATAACTTCAGCATATTTAAGCCAGTTCGGGAATGTTCCGGTGATAAGTGATTGATTACAGAAATAACGTAAGATATGACTAAGCTCACATGAACACTCTTTTATTAACATTGTTGATATGTTATCATAACCACTAGGATGCTTTTATTTCAAGGACTTAATGATGGATTCTATTTCTTTGGGTGAAGTAAGTGTCAGTTCCATTTTACTGAGATTGCTCATGTGCACTGGTCTCAGATATTCCATTGCATTATTTACTGAACCTGACAACCCCATGCTTTCAGTAACAGAGACAAAATACTTGTTTAAATGGTTTGCAACACAACATGTGTTTGTTACCAGGGTTTCATTTACTTTTAGAGCTATTTGTTCCTCCTCATTTCTGGTCCTACCTGTCTCTGACTTAACTATATTCGATATTGTATTTATTTTATTGCTGAATGTATTTATCTTCTCATAATGCAGGTGTTTAGATTTCTGGATAACCTTCTTCAATATTTTGCAGTAATTTTTGTAATGAGCTATAATGCTATACATACCAGATAGAGTTTCCTTTTTGTCTCGCATGATATCTTTGTCCCTTGGGTGATCCATGGTTTCTTATTAGATTTCTGTTTAATTTGAGTCAGCTTCAGGGGAAAACAATTTTCAAATAAGGTGCTAACTTTATGAATGAATGTTTTGTATTTTCCATTTGTGTATTGGATGCTGTAAACACCCATTCAACTAATTTCTTTCAGAAATCTCCTAAATTTCTCAGGTTTTGACTGTTTTATTGGCCTTCTGCACTCAGTTCTGATTAATGTTTCACCCTGACAGTTTTCAAAATTTAATTTTAGGTGTTACATGTTATGGTCAGATAGCCCATTTCCTACTGGTTTTGTAATGTGGCTTAATTGCCTAGAATTGTCTATAAAGATATTATCAATGGCAGTCTTAGAACATTTGTATACCCTAGTTGGGATATTTACTGTAGAGATTAAATTGAATGAGAATGTAACTGATTTCAGTAACTGTTCACAGACAGTGTTTTTCAGGATATCTATATTAAAATCACCAGCAACCACTAGTTCTTTGTTTTTTAATTTTAGATGAGACAATAAATCTGCAAGACTGTTTATAAACAGGGTGAAATTTCCTGAAGGTGCTCTGTATATGGGTACTATTATAAAGAACCTATTATGAAATTCTATCTCTGTTGCACATGCTTCTAAGTGTTGCTGTAAGTGAAATTTATTAATGTCAGTATTCTTAAATTTAAAAGTGTTTTTAACAAATGTGGCAACTCCTCCTTTCTCCATATTTTGTCTACACAAGTAAGAGGCTAACTTAAATTCTATAAGGTTTAACATATCTGTACCAGTGGTCACATGATGTTCAGAGAGGCAGATTATATCAGCTGGGTTCAAGACTCTAATTCATCAATGCACATAAGTAGTTCATTAATTTTACTTCTAAACCCTCGAATATTTTGATGCACTACAGATAGTTGGCATTTCACATCTACCGATATGAAATTTGGTGGAAATAAAATTTCTGCTGATTGCTGTAAATTTTTAGCCAACAGCTGTGTTCACTGATCCAATGTGCCATGATTATGCTGTTTGATTTCTTTCTCAAACTGAAGGTTGGTTTGAATCTTTACATTTTCTCAGAACTTGACTTCATTCTGTACTACCTAGCCTCAAACAGGTGCTGCTCCAACACCTATGACCACTGGTATATTACCACTCATGGCAGTGCCTCCCCCCCTTATATTTCCTGCTATTATCCCAACCAGTTTACCCTTCCCTTTCTGCTGAGGTGTAGGCCATGTCGAGTATAATTCCACCTACTGAGAGAATCAACAGGAACCAAACCAATATGTGACCCCGCACCCAGCCCAAGTAGCCGTTCCAACTCTAAATTAACTCTCCTGACTGAAGAATTTAAATGAGAGCGGTCATGGCGTCTCAGAACAGACGAATACTCAACACTGGTATGTCTCATTGCTGATGCAATCTTTACCAGGTCACACTCTATATTGTACCCAGGATCTCTGTCAATACTATTGCCCAGCCCACCCACAATAACCATGGTGTCTTCCTTGGTAAAATCTTTACAGAGTGAAGCTAAATCCTCTGTCACCTGACCCAGACCCGCACTAGGTTTAAAAAAAATTGTGACCTGGTATTCTGATCCTAACTGGACCTGAAAAAGTTGGCCTACTCCTCTGGCATGTGAACTACCTAACAACAAAACTTTCTTTCTCTTTGCTGACTTCTCTACATCCTTATTCACTTTTCTACTGAAAGTTTGTTGTGCCCTCTCTACACCTACCTCTGTCTGAGGCTCATCATCTTCTAACTGAAGCAACAGGTCACACTTATTCTTCACGTTCACCACAAAGCTGTCTGACAAAGTTCTAGGTCTGTTCCCCCTGTTACCTGTTGCCACTTCCCACCTCTCTTTATCCTTCTCCCTCCTTAAGCTGTTCAGATCTTCCCTAGACTGCTCTAACTGTGCCTGAAGGGCAGCAATTTTCCCCTCCAGTTCCATTATTTTCCTATCTCTCCTGCATATCCTACAGAACCACTGATGAGTCTGATCCACTTCCAGATTTCCCACGCCGCTACAGTCACCCCAATGGTAAAAACTACTGCAGCCATCACACTAAACCCCAGAGCTAACAATTCTACGGCACGTCAGGCACTTTTCACTCATGGTAAAAATCTTACTTTAGCGAGAATAACTCATATGAAATTACTGAAAAACAAGAAAACACGTTTACGAAAGATTAGGTCTAGTCTCAATCCTATGTAAACAAACTTACTTTAATGACAATAGATTACCGACAAAAAGAAGAAAAACACGTTTACAAAATTTAAGCCATGTCACAACTGTATGTAAACAAATCTACTATCGTATGTGCAAAGTTTCCAGATACCAGAACTTAAAATTTACGCTGTGTTTCGCAAAATAAGAGTTAAACAAGGAAGGGACACGCTTTTCTTGACATGAAGTACGAAACAGAACAATTAAATGAGATTATATAAATTTTACTGCGCTAAAATTATGCAAGAATACGATCGTAACCCTATGTGATCCATTGGTTGGCTATACCATCAGTCCCATAAAACTTCAATTTATCTAGGAGTATACTATGATTCCCACAATCAAATGCCTTGGATAAGTCATTGAAAATACTTACCGGTGCTATTTTGTTATTTAATGCTTTTAATATCTGGTGTGTGAAAATGTAAATGAGATTATCAGTAGAGCAACACTTCTGAAAACCAAACTGTGATTTGCTGAGGAGGTTATTGTTGCCAAGGTGAGATAATATTCTAGAATACACCACCTTCTCAAAAATTTTGGGAAATGGTGTCAGCAGTAAAATAGGTCGATAGTATCTAGGAGTATACTATGATTCCCACAATCAAATGCCTTGGATAAGTCATTGAAAATACTTACCGGTGCTATTTTGTTATTTAAAGCTTTTAATATCTGATGTGTGAAAATCTTATCGCCTTTCTTAAAGAGGGGTTTAACGATGGTATATTTTATTTTCTCTGTAAAAATGCCTTGAGTTAGTGATGCATTACATATTTATGACAATACCAGACTTATTATATGGGAACAAATCTTTAGTACTCTATCAGAAAAACCATCAAAATCAGAAGAGCTTTTATTCTTGAGAGAATGTATGACCCTCTTAATGTCTGAAGTAAAAGTTGGTGATACATTCATATGATGTAATTTTATGAGAGTTACTTCTTCAACATATTGCTGTGATCTTTCTCTTAAACTGTTGGTCCCTATGTTTTCTATCATGTTTAAGAAATGATTATTAAATACATTTGCTATATGTGACTTTTGAGTTAACGACCATTGCGCCCTCATTTAAATATATAGTTGAAAGAGTCACCCTACAGGAATTGTAAAACGAACCCTGTCGCCCAAGACTGCATGGCACATAAGGCGCAGATTCACCTCGAGATGAGGAAACTCACAGGCGTCTATTGTCTATTCAGGCCTAAGCACTGTAGTGTGAAAGAGAGACAGAAGAGAACCTACGTCATAGGGAAACCCAGTAGAAGTCTTTTGTGGCAAAGGAGACCTAGCAGTGTTAAATATCGCTGACCTGAGATCGGCTATAAAGGGAAACATTTATGAAAACTATTTAATTCTGTAGTAATGCAGGGAATGAAGCCACAGTAATTTTAATCTGACATCCTCCATAAATTTTCATGGTGATCCCAATAAAACTTGAATATTGATCATATCTGTTATAGTTTAGGATTTATTGTTAAAGTGAAATTAATAAGTTTTGTAACAAAGACCTGAATGCTAAAATCTGAACGCCTTGGTCGATCTTAACGATTGGCGTTTCATATACACTCCTGGAAATGGAAAAAAGAACACATTGACACCGGTGTGTCAGACCCACCATACTTGCTCCGGACACTGCGAGAGGGCTGTACAAGCAATGATCACACGCACGGCACAGCGGACACACCAGGAACCGCGGTGTTGGCCGTCGAATGCGTGTTTGGCGCCGTGCAGGTGAGCGCCACAATCAGGACTGCATACGACCGAGGCACACAGGGCCAACACCCGGCATCATGGTGTGGGGAGCGATCTCCTACACTGGCCGTACACCACTGGTGATCGTCGAGGGGACACTGAATAGTGCACGGTACATCCAAACCGTCATCGAACCCATCGTTCTACCATTCCTAGACCGGCAAGGGAACTTGCTGTTCCAACAGGACAATGCACGTCCACATGTATCCCGTGCCACCCAACGTGCTCTACAAGGTGTAAGTCAACTACCCTGGCCAGCAAGATCTCCGGATCTGTCCCCCATTGAGCATGTTTGGGACTGGATGAAGCGTCGTCTCACGCGGTCTGCACGTCCAGCACGAACGCTGGTCCAACTGAGACGCCAGGTGGAAATGGCATGGCAAGCCGTTCCACAGGACTACATCCAGCATCTCTACGATCGTCTCCATGGGAGAATAGCAGCCTGCATTGCTGCGAAAGGTGGATATACACTGTACTAGTGCCGACATTGTGCATGCTCTGTTGCCTGTGTCTATGTGCCTGTGTTTCTGTCAGTGTGATCATGTGATGTATCTGACCCCAGGAATGTGTCAATAAAGTTTCCCCTTCCTGGGACAATGAATTCACGGTGTTCTTATTTCAATTTCCAGGAGTGTAGAAGCGCGGCATTAAAATGACAAATGTTGTAAATATCAACATTTTAACTTTATTTGTTTAAAAAATATAGTAAATTTAAGTTATCAGTATTTTCAGTTAATCATCAGATCAGCATTTCATCCACAGAAAACATATCGAACGATAACAGCATGACAACTTATTGAATCATTAGGTAATAGAATATTTGTTGTAAAGTTTAGTGCATAGTAGTTAGTTTTGTTCTTTATTTATTTATCAGAAAGCTACTGGTCATGTGATACAAAGTTAAGAAGGAAATTTTATCAGTTTTATGTAAAAGAATTTAATGCTTATTACGTAATGGATATTATTGTTAGTTTATTTAGAACACGAAAGTGTTCAAGCTTTGATTATTTAAAGGGGAAGGGTGGGCATAGCGGCCACTGCGGGCATAATAGCCACTGGCTGTTACTGCACTGTACGGTGGTGTTACACAGCAGCGGATGTGTCAACTATTCCATTGGTACGCGATCTCAGATGTGTTGAAGGTGGAAGCGGTTCTAATCACTTGTTGAATATTTTCGTGTTTTTCAGTGTCCTGATGTAAGGTATGTGTATTTAATTAACTATTATAACCAAACTTTCACTCACAATACATGCAGCTGATAGTAACATCTCAAAAGAGGTGTATTTAAGCTACAAAATGATGTGTGTGTAACGCGTTGCTCGATTCGTTTAGCCGGTAGTGTGACATTTATGTAATGACGGCGAAGAGGGCAAACTAGCCACGTCAGTGGCCACTATGCCTGACTGTGGCCATGTTGCCCGACATAAAGTAAAATATATTTTCATTGAAAGATAATAGTACTGTATGTTGTTTACAAAACTATTTAGGGTTTCAAACAGCCAACCCAGCCCACTGCCTCATTGCAGTACTTCATGTGATTTAAGCAGCACCTCCAAGACCAATAGGCCCTATACTTTTGCTGCAAGCCCACAGGATATTGTTCCAATCCCTAAAGCAAATATTATGAAACGAGAAAATAAACGAAAAAAAGGAACAAGGAACAGCTGCAGTTTTGACCTCAAGCCCTTTCAAGATGGAACTAGTAGCCGCAAAAGCAGAAAAAGAAGAAAAGGAAACACTTAAGAAAATAAAGCTGGAAAACAGAGTAAGAAGAGGAATGAAGGAAGCAAAGAAAAAGTTAACGGAAAGCAGAAAACGAAATCAAAATAACCGAAGCGTGCTTTGTTTAATGACTCTGACAGTGACTTGAGTGACACTGATTACTCTTTCTGCGAGGACTTAAATTCCAAGCCAAGGGGAAATGAAGGATGGACAAGGAGTTCGGGCTGTTTACGATGGGCACATGAAGCTTGTGCTGGGTGTGAAGAAGAAGACAAATACTTTATTTGTGGCGTTTGTAAATAAACTCAGTGTGAAACTTTCTTTTTCTACGATGGTGATAATGTTTTTATTTTGAAAATACACTTTCATTTAGTATACAAACTCAGTTTAAATTTTGTATTTTATATTGGGCAAATTGGCCACCTCATGGCCACTTTGCCCCACACTGAAGGGCAAAGTGGCCATTTGGTAGGGATAGAGTAAAAATTATATATATATAAGAAATTGACCGAGATAAAGTCAAAATAAAAATTTGCCTTAGGTAGCTAAATATGTAGGATATCGTATGTCAATATATAGTTTATTTCTTACTTATTTTCTTCAATTTAAAAAATATTCCTTAGCATGACCACTTTGCCCACCCTTCCCCAATATGTTAAAATGTAAAGTAATGTAGAATAAGCTGTAGCCAATCAGATGGACGGCTTTTGGAAAGGGAACTGCACTAATCAGATGAGCGAAGACTTTCGGCGCGCGGGAAGCGCGGTCGGAGACGGGCAGAGTGCAGTTCCGGTCTAGACACCAAAGAGAACAGTTCGGTTCAAATGGTTCATATGGCTCTAAGCACTATGGGACTTAACATCTGAGGTCATCAGTCCCATACAGTTAGGCTGGAGACGCCAAAGGGTACAAATGGTTCAAATGGCTCTAAGCCCTATGGGACTTAACATCTGAGGTCATCGAGGTCATCAGTCCCCTAGAATTATAACTACTTAAACCTAACTAACCTAAGGACATCACACACATCAATGTCCGAGGCAGGATTCGAATCTGAGGCCGTAGCAGCAGCGCGGTTCCGGGCTGAAGCGCCTAGAACCGCTCGGTCACAACGGCCGGCTGCCGGATTGAAAGGCGAAAGCGTACAGTCGGTCTTCAGGCAGCTAGGGAGTGAAAAGACAGAAAATTTCTCGTTGTGTGGTATCGCGGGACTCAGCGGTGAGCAGCCGCGCGCCTGGAGTGAACTCAAACTTTTCGTGTAAATATCGAGGTGGAGTATTGTGTTTCGCGATGAGATCGTGACTGATCAAACCGTGTCAAATGGATATGCACTCGAGTGTAACAGTAATTCTAAATATGACCACTTTCGCTATTAGTTTTCTTTCTGAATAAACATTATCAAACCAAATCGCAACTGTGTGGCCTACATCATTCATTGGTCGTTAATTTAGTTCCCGATATTATTATTACGGTTGTTATATGTTATATTAACTGTGTATTTCGCAAACTTGCCATCAGCCAAACAATTTAACTAAAGAGTTTGAGCCAACACATTTCAAGGAAGAGGAACCGCATGTGAGCCCGAACATCTTTGGGATGTTAGCTCGCAGATTTGTCGTTTATAACCCTTCCATTCAATTCAGTAGTCTTGTTGTCCTCTTCTGTAGTTGGTTGTCCTGTCCCTTGCTTCACTATATTCCGTATTGCCTTAACTCTGTTGTCAGATGTACTGATCCCTGACATTATATGCATGTTTCTTGATTTTTTAATAACCTTCCTTAGTAATTTTGAGTGGTTTTTGTAGTGTGCAACTACTGCAGGATCTCTACTTTTCCTTGCCAAAAGTTACATTTCCTTTTTCCTTTCGCAAGATACTTTAATTCCTTAGTGATCCATGGTTTTTACATGGCTTTTTAATGTCCTTTATGATTATTTTATGAAGCTATTTTCAAATACTGATATGAATTTATCATGGTATAAATTCAATTTTGTATTAGCATTTGGTTCTGTATAAATTTCATCCCAGTTTCTTGTAAACTACTTTTAAAAACATTTCCCCTATAGTCATTAATGATTCTAAATGAATTCCACTGAGGTTTATCCACACTGTAAGGCACTATGTCATTCATTCTGACTAGCTGTGCATCACGATCAGAAAGAGCATTTGTTACTGGGTAAACAGTTATTTTCTTGCTTTGTGCCTCATCAAAGAACACAGTATCATTTAGTGACCAACTGTCTTTATCGACCTGTGTTGGAAAGTTAACTACTGACAGCAAATTGTAGGATCCAAATAAAGTCTCCAGATCATTTTTCCTATCAGAATCCCTTAGAAAATCTACATTGAAATTACCACAGACCATTAACTGCTTGCTGATGTCTGACAGAAAGCACAGTAAGGAATCCAGGTTCCTCATAATCTTATCTGTTAGTGTGGGCATTAGGAATGGAATCGCTATTTTCGCTCCATTAGCTGCAAGCAGAACGCTAATAAAATTACTGAGCTATCTTCTGTTATTCATTTCAGTTCGTTTGTTGATAAGTTTATCTGGTTGAATTTTAAAATGACTAAAACTTTCGATCTCTTACAAGATATCTACTTTCTACCTTTCTTTGTTTGATGAAAGATTTCGAAATTATCTAAAAATTTTCAGGACGTGTGTGTGTGTGTGTGTGTGTGTGTGTGTGTGTGTGTGTGTGTGTGTGTGTTGTTGTTGTTGTTGCATTATACGCACAGAAAATGAAATTTGATTATTTTTGTTCGATTTTGTTTGTTCTTTTAATCTAATACAAAAATCCCTAACTGTTTGGCCCATGTATATCATGTTGCAGTTATCACTTAAATGTTCAAATGTGTGTGAAATCTTATAGGACTTAACTGCTAAGGTCATCAGTCCCTAAGCTTACACACTACTTAACCTAAATTACCCTAAGGACAAACAAACACACCCATGCCCGAGGGAGGACTCGAACCTCCGCCGGGACCAGCCGCACAGTCCATGACTGCAGCGCCTAAGACCGCTCGGCTAATCACACGTGGCAGTTATCACTTACAATTTTATGTATCCCCGATTTACTTTTTGTTCAGTTTTGTGTGTAGTGTGTCTTATATAATTTTTGAGGTTGTTTCCTGTGCAAAATCCAATTCTGATTTCAATATTTTTAAACATTCTCACTATTTTTGTCTGAAATATTGCCATAATATTGGACAATTACAATTAGTCTTTTGTTTAGACATTTTTGTTTCAAGAGTAATGTCGTTTATGGCTGACTTTGTCCAAATTTCAACTTTTGTTTGTGTCTTGCTTAATCGTGTTTCGTCTTGCTTAGTTTTGTTCAGTGTTTCACTTTCGCTAAGTTTTGCACACATATGAATATTGAAATTAACTCAATTATGTACAGGTGAAATGTATGAGCTCATTCAACTATTGCAACTTGCTCTTTCCTACTTTAGGTGTTAAAATGAAATACACTCACAACCAGAGGATTTACCAATGGGGAACTTCGTGGCAAGAACCTTGGCTGAAATACCAAACCAAATATTTTTGAGAAATTTAAACAGACACCTGAATAGTTATTTACTACAAACGCTATGTCGATGAAATATTAGTTCTGAAACTTCCTGGCAGATTAAAACTGTGTGACGGACCGTGACTCGAACTCGGGACCTTTGCCTTTCGTGGGCAAGTGCTCCACCAACTGAGCTACACAAGCACGACTCACGACCCGTCCTCACAGCCTTAATTCCGCCAGTACCTCGTCTCATACCTTCCAAACTTTACAGAAGCTCTTCTGCGAACCTTGCAGAACTAGCACTCCTGGAAGAAAGGATATTACGGAGACATGACTTAGCCACAGCCTTGGGGACGTTTCCAGAATGAGGCACACAGTTTTAATCTGCCAGGAAATTTCATATCAGCGCACACTCCGCTGCAGAGTGAAAATCTCATTCTGCAAACATCCCCCAGGCTTTGGCTAAGCCATGTCTCCGCAATATCCTTTCTTCTAGGAGTACTAGTTCTGCAAGGTTCGCAGAAGAGCTTCTGTGAAGTTTGGAAGGTAGGAGACGAGGTACTGGCGGAATTAAGGCTGTGAGGACGGATCGTGAGACGTGCTTGGGTAGCTCAGTTCAGTCTGCCTTCGGCGGTGCTACGGCACGGACGTCTGTTTACGTCCCAGCCGGGGAAGTTCGCGCTCGTGCAGTTGTTTACCTCTTCGGCGTACTCACGCGTTTAGACGACTCGATATAGAATGGCACATGCATACCGAAAGTTGACTCTCAAGATTACTTTTTCGAACGAATATGCGAGACCGAAAGCCTACGAAATCGAAAGGTTCCTACGAGACTAAGTTAACCTTGACTACAACGAACTTATTGGAATACACCTCTCCATAGTGAGCAGTGTCGTTTACGTCAAACTGATTAACGATGCAGTATGTGACAGAATCATCCGAGATACTAAACATGGACTCAAATTTCGTCACTCTGATGGACATGCTGTAGAAGTAACTACTGATCACGCAGGACTGGGCTTACGAAACATACGTATTTTCAAACTTCCCTTCGAGGTTCCGTCTGACTTGGTCATTGACGCCTTACGCCCATATGGAAGAGTGCTTAGCCACGTTGAGGAAAAATGGTCCAACTTCACGACTGGGGTGCGTCAAATCAGAATAGAACTGACACAACATGTACCCTCGTACCTATTCATCGGCGGATGTAGAGCTATAGTCATCAACCAAAAACCTGCTCAGGCTGCGGGAAAGAGGGCCACGTCCGTTCCGAATGTACGCAGAGGAAGATTGTGCAAGTTCCAAATGGCGAACCCGTGCCTCCGTCCACGCTGACGCCGCTGACACTAACGTATGCGGACGCGTTTCGAACAGATCCCATCCCGAAGAATGACCAGCTCCAACATCCTGACAGTTTACGGCAACTGACTGCAGCAGAGACCGCCTCCTGTGAGAACTTCTGGCACTCCGGCGCCGACGACGCACACTTAACCGAGCGGAAAGGATCGGCAGGAGAAAGGAAATTGATCCTACGGTTGTGCCGACAGCTGCTTTCGTCCCTGAGCACCGGGAGTCACTTCCGCACTCGGACACGGAGGCGCACACGCGCAAACAACGATCGCCGAAGCGCCACAAGAAACGACGACTAGCGCCGTCGGATACATGCTTACTGCAGTGCACGCCAGACGGACCTGCGTGTAACGTCGATACAGTGCATCCGGATGCGCAACGGGAGGTTCTACCTCCCACACAGCAGTACGACGCGAATCATACGAGACAGGGGTTGAATACAGACACACCGGACGGAACCGAGCGAGGTGGCGCAGTGGTTAGCACACTGGACTCGCATTCGGGAGGACGACGGTTCAATCCCGTCTCCGGCCATCCTGATTTAGGTTTTCCGTGATTTCCCTAAATCGCTTCAGGCAAATGCCGGGATGGTTCCTTTGAAAGGGCACGGCCGATTTCCTTCCCCATCCTTCCCTCACCCGAGCATGCGCTCCGTCTCTAATGACCTCGTTGTCGACGGGACGTTAAACACTAATATCCTCCCCCCACACCGGACGGAAAGACGACGGAAGGAGTCCCTCCACCCACCGCAGCAACGCCACCGCCTTCGGTAAGCCAGACCGGAGCAACACGACGGGAGCTGGACCTCCAGCACAGGAACTGGGCCGACGAATCCGATACTGGCCCACAGACCGACGACGCACCCGCAATGGCGAGTGCTGCGTCCACCGGATGTTAGCCACGCAGAAGATGCAGACTGCCGCACAGACACCATGTCGCCGAGCAGTAGCACACAAATTAACATAAGCGCTCATGTGCGCTTTGCGCACTGAGGAACAGCGGCAGGAATATCGAACAGAACGCCTGTCAAATTGCAATTATTACGAGACATGTTGCATGCGTCAGACGTCGACATCGTTCTTCTGCAGGAAGTATGTGTTGAGAGCTTCCCCGACCTCTATGAGTACGATACATACATTACACCTACTACCGACGGCGGCAGCGGAACAGCGATACTTCTACGTGGCGGCATAGTAGCCGAGGACGTGGTGTACCTGCCGTCAGCGCGAAAACTGGCGCTCACAGTGCTCGGAGTACGGATCGTTAACATTTACGCACCGTCGGGGTCCGACAGACGGCGCGATCGATCCCGATTTTACGCAGAGGAGATTGCAACACTATTCTTAGGTCGGCATGAACAGTCTTATTTGGAGGAGACTTCAACTGCGTGCTCGCACTAAGAGATCAACACCCACGTTATACTTCATGCCCGGAGCTGCGGCAACTCATACAGGACATGAATTTCATTGATACATGGGAGACGTTACATGGCGACAGACGCGGATACACCTACGTCACAAGTCACACTGCAAGTCGTCCCGATCGCATTTACATAACACGTCGTCTCGAACCTGCGATCCTCGATGCGGAATTGTGACCTGTCGCCTTTTCAGATCACATGGCGTATACCGGGTGATCAAAAAGTCAGTATAAATTTGAAAACTGAACAAATCACGGAATAATGTAGATAGAGAGGTACAAATTGACACACATGCTTGGAATGACATGGGGTTTTATTAGAACCAAAAAAATACAAAAGTTCAAAAAATGTCCGACAGATGGGCGCTTCATCTGATCAGAATAGCAATAATTAGCATAACAAAGTAAGACAAGCAAAGATGATGTTCTTTACAGGAAATGCTGAATATGTCCACCATCATTCCTCAACAATAGCTGTAGTCGAGGAATAATGTTGTGAACAGCACTGTGAAGCATGTCCGGAGTTATGGTGAGGCATTGGCGTCGGATGTTGTCTTTCAGCATCCCTTGAGATCTCGGTCGATCACGATACACTTGCGACTTCAGGTAACCCCAAAGCCAACAATCGCACGGACAGAGGTCTGGGGACCTGGGAGGCCAAGCATGACGAAAGTGGCGGCTGAGCACACGATCATCACAAAACGACGCGCGCAAGAGATCTTTCACGCGCCATATGTCGGACATTTTGTGAACATTTTTTTTGTTCTAATAAAACCCCATGTCATTCCAAGCATGTGTGTCAATTTTTACCTCTCTATCTACATTATTCCGTGGTTCATTAAGTTTTCAAATTTATACTGACTTTTTGATCAAAATGGTTCAAATGGCTCTGAGCACTATGGGACTTAACATCTGTGGTCATCAGTCCCCTAGAACTTAGAACTACTTAAACCTAACTAACCTAAGGACATCACACACATCCATGCCCGAGGCAGGATTCGAACCTGCGACCGTAGCAGTCGCGCGGTTCCGGAATGAGCGCCTAGAACCGATAGACCTCCGCGGCCGGCCACTTTTTGATCACCCTGTACATATGCATATGCACAGTCTCCCTGAGTCGTCAACAAGTGTGGAGGAGTCGCAGTGTTTGGAAACTGAATACAGCACACTTCAGGGAACCTGAGTGCAGACGCTTAATCGAATACACTTGGCACATGTGTGAACGAAGCCTCCCGACATATCCGACGACGTTGCAGTGGCGGCTGGAATGCGTTAAGCCTGCATTGCGCCGAGCGTTAATTGCATACGGAAGAGAGCAGATGATGTGGAGGCGACACACGACGGAATTTTATTTCACGATGCTCCGCAAACTTTCTGTACAAGCACCTTCAGGAAAGCGTAGTGCCGGTATAAAACAAGCACAGGCCCAAATAATTTCCATAACGCGCCGTCGTCTTCAGGGTGTCGCAATCCGTGCAAGGGCCTTTGAACGAGTCCGTGGAGAATCACCGTCGATGTATCACGTTATCAGAGAGAAACAACGCAGCCGCAGAACCTTAATACATTGACGGTCGTACTGCCAGACGGTCGCCGTATGACAACGCAAAAAGACTTTGCCAACGCTTTTGTGGAACACTACGGTCATCAGGCAGCCTTTCATGAGGTCCGACGAATGCTCTCCGCGTGTCTCGACGAGACGGCCAACCGGGAGTTAACAGGGGAAGTCACAGTTGACGACGTAATGGAAGCGCTTAATAAGGGTGCGTCGCACAAATCGCCGGGGCCCGACGTGTTTCCGTTAGAGTTTTATCGTACATTTAAAGATCTCATGACTCCACAATGGACTGCCATGTACTGCGAATTGATGTCTCCCAACATGCCTCTTCCACCCTCCTTCGTGGAAGGAATGATCATCCCCATCCACAAACCATCCGGCGGCACAGGGATACAGGCCTACCGGCCACTGACCCTTCTTAATTGCGACTACAAGATCTACACCAGGATACTTGCAGCACGCTTTGAACGGGATACTTGCAGCACGCTTTAAACGCGTAATACGCCAAGTAATATCACTCGACCAAAACCAGCTAGAAGGAGATAGCATTATACAAACGGCACTCAGCGACTACCGCGATCTTATCGCACTGGCATCAGTATGTCGTCTCCGGGGGGCATTGGTATCGATAAACTTCGATCGCGCCTTTGACAAGCTGAGCCATGCTTATCTCACGGAAGTGATGACGCAAATGAAGTTTCCGGAAAGTTTTGTCACCGTCGTTATGAGACTACTCCACGGAGCCGCATCCAGAATGCTCATCAATGTACGCTTCGTGGGGCCCATCACCATCTCACGATCGATCAGACAAGGGTACCTGCTGTCGACGATATTGTATGCCATCGCTGTCGAGCCGCTGCTCTGCGGGCTCCGGAATCGACTCCAAGAAATGACCATAAGGTACAACAAGTTTATATGCAGAACATACGCGGATGACCTAGTGTTTTTAGCACGGTTAGGCGACGAGGCAAGAGCGGCCCTGCACTGGATTCATTTGTATTGTATGGCTACGGGAAGTCGCCTGAACATGGCAAAATCGGGAGCGATGAACATCGGGAGAGGACTCCCGACAGGAAGTGTAGCACCATTATAGCCGCTCAGCAAGATGAAATGCCTAGGAATTATCTTCACTACAGACGTTCGACGCACGGCGGTACTGAGCTACAGACATCTTCTGCAAACAGTCACAGGTTAAGGGCACTGGATATGATACAACGGGTCACCTTTGTCAACACTTATCTAGCTTCTCGCATCCCCCATCTGGCACAAGTTCTTTCTATGCCGATGGTGTTGGCTCGCCGAATCCTGGCGACATTAGGATATTTTGTGAGCACAGGTCTGCTTTTTAAGGTCGGATACGAAACCATCACCCTTCCTCGTGGTCGTGGAGGTCTTGGACTAGTCCACGTACGCGACCGAGCAGTGGCTATTTATGCAACTACGATGATAAATATGTGGACACGACACCGGACAAGTCTGACGGGCACCTTGATAGACGAACTCGCTCCACCTTCTCGTTCGGCTCCGGTAGCGGTGTCTCACATCTCACCATCGCTTGCCCATATGCGAAACTTTTTTGTGGAACACAGTTATGTACATATGGAACTACCGACTACCAGGACGGCAACGGCACGTGATATATATCTTGACTCGACAACGGCCGAATAATGCCGTAGAGCGCCGCCAATCAACAGTTACGCGGTCAGTGGTATGGCGTACAATGCACCACCCACACCTTGATACGGGAACGCGCGCACTGTGGTATCAGGTGGTAAATGGGAAATACGTGACTCGTTCCAGGTTGCATACAATTCATATGGCGGACGAGCCACTGTGTCCGCAGTGCAATGTTATAGACACAGAGGAACATCGCCTGATATGCGGGCCTTCGGCGGACGTATGGTGTTTGGTCAAAAAAATGATCGCCTTCCTCCTTCGGGTGGGGCCGCAAGCAATAGAACCACGGATACTACTTCTCCCAGATATGACCTATTATCCCCGAACAAAGACAAACGCAGTGACCTGGATTCGAGGTTTGACTGTGCGTTATCTTTTCCGAGACGGCAGTAAGAACGTACTCGAATTTTGGGCCTTACTACAAGAACATAACTCTCAGCTTATGAGACATCTGAGATATCGAACATATTACGCTAATTTTTTAGGGAGTGCCTTACTTGATCCCCCACCCAGTTGGGGTGTCCCGGGTAGGAGAATGTAATTATTGCCTATAAGTATCAGAACAAGAAAGGACCAAGACAGTGGAGAGGATCCACCACCACACGTGAAGACGTACCGACACCAATGCGACGTATAACGGGATTAGCGAGGTTCGCGCCCAAGAAGAGGAACGTGGTCCGTTATTGTTTCGTACTGACAGAAGCAGGATATTTTTTCACTTTTATGTAAAAAAAAGTCCACTTATTTACGTTTCCCAGAAATATTTTATTTTATAAAGGTCATTGTCTTATAAATTAAAAAAATGCTAGAAGCAGTTTATGTTTGTTATTGTTACACCATTATGTAAAAAAAGTCCACTTATTTACGTTTCCCAGAAATATTTTATTTTATAAAGATCATCATCTCAAAAAAAAAAAAAAAAAAGCGTTGATAGAGCACTTGCCCGCGAAAGGCAAAGATCCCGAGTTCCAGTGGCAAGGGAGTAAGCATAATGATATAAAACTGATGAGCGAGGTAGAAGTTTGCAATTATATTAACATTTTAGATATAACAATAACCAAAATAGATTGAATGCATAAATTCGGAATTTTTATAAAACCAACAACTGCAGACAAGTTAATCAGTAACAGACCATGCCATCCAGAAACCCACATGAATGTATACTTCCAAAAGATATTAGAGAGAATAATTAATTTTCAGGTTGATGAAGATAAAACTAAGAAAGAAATGACAGTCATTGGAAACTTTGCCATAGCGAATGATTTTGCTCCAAAAATGATTAAAGGAATGTACAAGCAAGCGATGAAAGCTGTACAGAAGTCAGTCTTTAATGACATAATTCTGCAAAGAGAAATGTCTAAACAAAAGACTACTTTTGCACTTATCCTATATTATGGTAATGTTTCAGACATAATAGCCAGAATTTTTAAAGATATGAAAATCAAAACTGAATTTAGCACAGAAAAGAATATTGAAAAGGTAATAAGATACACCATCCACAAAACAAAAATATTAAATAAATCAGGAATATATCGGTTTAGATGTGATGACTGTGACATCGGTCAGACAGATAGGAATTTTCGGATTAGATTAAGAGAACACATGAACTCTAAGGAAAAGAACCAAAACGCATTCGCCATACATCTAATACACAACAAGACATTCACTGAAACATTTTCGTCGAATTCTGAATCCTTCTTCAAAGAAACATAGGAAGGAAAAAAAAAACGCATTCGCCATATATCTAATACACAACAAGACATTCACTGAAACATTTTCGTCGAATTCTGAATCCTTCTTCGAAGAAACATAGGAAGAAAATGGATATTCTGGTAGAGATTGAAAGTTACAGTCTTTTTAAAAAAACAGCCACATAAACTTATCAACGAACAAACTGAAATTAAAAATGGAAGATATCTTGGCAATTTTACTAGCGTTCTGCTTGCAGCTAATCAAGAGGAAAGGTAGCGATTTCATTCGTAATTTTTGCGCTTATAAATAAGACTAGTCATATGTAATTTCCACACTGACAGATAAAATAATTAATATTGCCTACATACTAAGTGAAATTTAAATTTTCTAACTCCCCATTTTGTAACACCTTTATAATTTTATCTTATTTTATTTTATTGATTCTTTTCTTTACGTGTACCCTGATATTTCTCCACACCCACACTTCTATTTTTTTCAGCGTTTCATTCATTGGTCAACATTATATCTGTGCATATTTCTCACTTTGCATGCCTGCCCTTTGGCCACTCGCCACTCATCACTAGTGTTGCGGCCACATGTAGTAAGCACTGCTTCACGCAGTGGAGAATGGCAAAGCAGAGGCACTCCGGCGACCGAGGCGTTGCGAAGTAGGGAGGCACAGATAGCCTTGCTGACAGCAGCAGTCTACCAACAGACTGACGCAAGGACGTACACAGACCAAGTGCTGAGCGAAGCCTGGAGAGTGCTGAGTAAGGGGACGTGAGGCCAGCACGCTAAGTTACGCTGCAATATACTGCGGGAGTAATAACAAAAAGCTACCACGGAGGATAAAAAACGTTCTCCTGCCGGATATAAATAGTGGAGTGCAGGCAGCAACAGACAGAAGCCATTAGGAAGCAGTTCGGATCTGAGGACGGACGTGGTCCGTGTCCGAATGTTCAATCTTCGTAGGTGACGATTCCGGAAGTCTGTTCCAGCTCGCAGGAGTCATCCGTTCGCCGCCAGATGTCAACTTCAGCTCTGGAGGTCGACCCGAGTTCGGTCGGCACCGTGGCTGACTAACTACAGCGAGAACTTCCAGCAGGACCGGCCGCTGCGCGGTCTCGGTCACAGGCGCCTCCGGGGACTGACGCCCAGACTTCACGGCAACCCGGCTCCACGGCGCGTGGTCCGTCCATGACGGGACTTCGCGGACATCCCAGCTGCCGGTGCAGCATGCGTCGGCAGCTGACCTCACGGCGACGCTTCTCCGTGGGAGTGCCCGTACTGGGGCGCCGAGCGGCGACGAGTTCTGTGGTGTCACTGCCAGACACCACACTTGCTAGGTGGTAGCTTTTAAACCGGCCGCGGTCCGCTAGTATACAACGGACCCGCGTGTCGCCACTGTCAGTGATGGCAGACCGAGCGCCGCCACACGGCAGGTCTAGTGAGACGTACTGGCACTCGCCCAGTTGTACAGCCGACGTTGCTAGCCATGGCTCACTGAGAATTACGCTCTCATTTGCCGAGACGATAGTGGGCATAGCCTTCAGCTACATTTGCTACGACCTAGCAAGGCGCCATTACCAGTATAGATATTGAAATTCTATTAATGTTTAATGTAACATCAAGAGCGATGTTCTACAAATGTGGATTAAAGTTAAGTATTCCAGAAGCTACGTACTTTTCTTTATAGCATTCATTACGTATCCTGTTTCAGACCGCCCGCATCTCGTGGTCGTGCGGTAGCGTTCTCGTTTCCCACGCCCGGGTTCCCGGGTTCGATTCCCGGCGGGGTCAGGGATTTTCTCTACCTCGTGATGGCTGGGTGTTGTGTGCTGTCCTTAGGTTAGTTAGGTTTAAGTAGATCTAAGTTCTAGGGGACTGATGACCACAGATGTTAAGTCCCATAGTGCTCAGAGCCATTTTTGTTTCAGACCTCACGCCCGACTGCGTGAGCTTATAGCGTGCAATTCGGCCTCCTCTAAAAACAGTGTTGGCAATTCTGCCGACACTTCAAGTTCATCTCAACCACAGGGCATCCTGGCTTCAGCGGAGCACTGGTGGCCTGAGGCTCCCGAGTGCGATCAGCGGCGCGCGTTGCGCGCATTGTCAGAGAATCTACACAGCAGCAGCCAGGCGGAGGGATCCGCAGGGCTGGGCAGTGACGACGAGGGAGAAATTGTAAAGAAAGTTCAATAAATAATTGTAAAACTCCACGCCGTCTCAGTCTTTGGCGCAGCCACTGTGTCTGCTGCTAACAAGTGGTGCAGAAGTTGTAACAAGTGGTGTCAGGCGCACCCACGCCACGACTGTGACTAGCACCATGCGGAGTAACCGGGAAACACTGAATAGGGTGAGTCCAGCAACTGCCTTCTCTCTACCTTTTCTGTGTAGCTAGACATGTCGAGGGTAACGTTAAGGGATGTGAGAGTGTCATTTGAAAGGGCTAGCAGCCCTGTAGATTTATCGCAGTTTCGTGGGAATGATAGTGTGGTGTCACCGCCAGTCACCACACTTGCTAGGTGGTAGCTTTAAATCGGCCGCGGTCCATTAGTACATGTCGGACCCGCGTGTCGCCACTGTCAGTAATTGCAGACCGAGCGCCACCACACGGCAGGTCTAGAGAGACGTACTAGCACTCGCCCCAGTTGTACGACGACTTTGCTAGCGACTACACTGACGAAGCCTTTCTCTCATTTGCCGAGAGACAGTTAGAATAGCCTTCAGCTAAGTCCATGGCTACGACCTAGCAAGCCGCCATTAACCATTTCTGGAGAGAGTCTCACTTGTATAATCAAGAATGCTGTATACAAATGATGGATTAAAGTTAAGTATTCATGGAGCTACGTACTTTTCTTTATAGCATTAATTAAGTATCCTGTTTCAGACCTCACGCCAGCCGGCGTGTGTGTACGCGTGCCTTTCGGTTACCCGTCACTGTGGACTGGCTGTCAGTCCACCACAGATAGTCACGTTAACTTAGTACCATCTAAATGTGCAGTGTGTGGATTAACAGGTCACGTTGCTCCTTGTGATAAATTTGTACCAAGCACTTGTGATGTGTGTGGCTTCTATGGTCATGTAACGGGGCAATGTGGTAAGTCTAGATGGCTTGCCATTAGACGTGCTAGGAATTAACTTGCTTCTGGGTAATACAATTTTATTTTTGTGAGGTGTGAGGTGAGGTATACCACACGGAAAATGCCAGAGACATGTGCAACCGGGACAAGTGACACCGTAGTCGCATTGACAGAGCAAGTGAAGAAACTGATTGAACAAAATAAGATGCAAAAGCAGCACGTGCAGAGGATGGAGTAACAATTGTTACAAAGTACTCAATCAGGCTCGGGAAGCGATAGTGTAGAATGCAAGGGTGCTGACTTTTCTGGCGAGGCAGATTGTTCAGCGGCTAATTTGATACCTTCCTTCTCGAGTAAAACATCAGAGGATGTGAATGTTTTCATTGGTGACGTACGTAGTACGGCTAGACTGTGTGGCTGGTCGGATGATATGTGTTTGCAAATGGCGAGGTTACGGTTCGTAGGTGATGCAAAGACTTATGTGGCATACCACGAAGGGTTAGAGGATGCTACTACGTTCACAGAGTTGGCTGAGGGTTTGTTGCAAAGGTTTAGGAAACAAAACGGTGCCAGATTTTTTAGAGAAAAAATTGGGGAGGATGATGCAAAAAACGTGTGAAACGGTAGAAGAATTTTCAGACAGAATTACGAGAACGAATGCGCACACGTATGAGTTAACGCAAGATGCGAGTGCAAATGAAGTTCTATTGAAAGAAGCAGAGAAGAGAGCTTTAGACGCATTTTTGCGAGGGGTCTCGCCGGATTTTTCACGCCAGATACGGATGGAAAATTCAAGTGACTTAGCAGCAGCATTGCGCGTAGCTACACATTTGCATGAAGTGGATAGCGCCACTAGAAGTCGCAATGACAAGAAAATTTTTTCGTCTTCCAAAGAGTGTTACCGTTGTGGCAAGCAAGGTCATTTTAAAGGAGAATGTCGGGAACCGCAGTGTTTCAATTGTCACAAAATAGGGCATAAGGCACGGCAGTGTAAAGCCAAGAAACGGGTTAATGATACAGCAGGTAAAAAACTGTTAAACGAAAAAGGGAGTGTTCCAGCTGTCGGGAGGCATTCCCAGTAAAAAGAGGTACTCAGAGAGTGCACGAAGAGGCAGATTGTGGTTTGATGGTCTGGATAAAAGATAAGTGGCGAAGAGTTTTAGTGGATACTGGAGCGCATGTATCAGTTGTCAGTGTGGACCTCGTGGCAAGAAAGGATTGGAAGCTCTGAGAACAGATTGCGCGCAGTAGGTGATAAAAAATTAGATGCACTAGGGACAGCACAGCTCAAGTTTAAGATAGGGAACGTGTGGTTCCAGGAGCAAATCGGGGTGTTGTCAACTGTGGGACAGAGATTTTCAACGATACTTGGGTTGGACTTTCTGATTAAACATCACGCCAAAATTGATCTCTCGCAACATACGCTGGAACTCGATGGGAACTTGTTCTCAATGGGTACAGCCGTTGCAAATGTTTCAGAGTCGCAAGGTGCACCGATAGCTAAGGTGATGCCAACTAAACTGCGTGCAAGTGCATTAAAGGTGATTTCGTGTGACAAAGTACGAACAGGTACAGGGAAGTTGATCTGGGTGCCGGTGGATGTCGATGTGCCACAGCAGGGGTTATTCTTGGTAGAGCCACTACCGAGTAATCAGGTTTTAGACGAAAAGCATTGCTTTATTCGTAGGAGTGTATCACTGGTAACGGACATAAACAGGCAGTTTATGGTTCCAGTGAGTTTAGATAACTTCGGGCGGGATGATGTCGATCTGCCGAAGGGATTAGTAATAGCCACAGTAGAGTTAATGGTTGAAGAGGACATCGATAGTTCGAGGCTAGACTATGATGTAAAGCAAACCGTCAGCACGCCTGCACTTCGTCACAAGGTAAATCATTTGAGAGGAAATGATCGTTTGGGTATGGAAGCATCATTACTAAAGTATAAAACATTGTTTGAAGCACAGGGTACGTTACCTGCTACACCGATAACACAGCATCATATTCCGACAGGGAATCACGCTCCGGTCTATTGTAAGCCATACAGACTACCGAAACAATTACAACCAGTAGTAGAGCAATTAATAGAGCAACAACTGGAAGATGGAATAATCCAGCACAGAAATAATCCTTGGTCTAGTAGCGTGGTCCTAGTTCCGAAGAAGACATCGGACGGGTAGAAAAAATTTCGCTTTTGTTGCGATTACAGACATTTGAATGAACAGACAGTGGCGGACGTATATCCGATTCCGAATATCACAGAAACGTTAGACAACCTAGGGCAGTGTAAATTTTTCTCCACTATGGATTTGCAAAGCGGTTATCACCAGATTGAAGTATGTCCGGAGGACAGGCCGAAAACAGCATTTACGACGCATTTTGGTCACTTCGAGTATAAAAGAATGCCGTTTGGACTAAAAAACGCTCCAGCAACATTTCAGAGGCTGTTGGATGGAGTCCTTCGGGGTTGAAACCGAAAAAGTGCATGGTGTATCTGGATGACATAGTTTTTTCAAGAGATATAGAGCAGCATGTGGAATGGTTAGAGGAGGTGTTTAAAAGATTAGAGGCAGCACGGCTAACATTAAGTTTGGACAAATGCCATTTTGCGCAAGCACAAGTAAATTATCTCGGCCATGTTATCAGTCAGGACGGGGTACGGACAGATCCTCGTCTCACTTCTGCAGTACGAGATTTTCCGGTTCTGCAAACGGTTAAACAACTGCAGTCGTATACTGGTCTTGCGAACTGTAATCGAAAATTCGTACAGGGGTTCGAAGAAACAGCGAGGCCACTTACTAAGTTGGTAAGAAAAGGTTTTACTTTCCAGTGGACGTCAGAGTGCGAGAAAGCATTTCAAGAGTTGAAACGGATACTGACATCAGATCCAGTTTTGAAGTTTCCAGGCTTTTCGAAGGAGTTTATACTAGAATGTGATGCTTCTAATCACGCTCTTGGGATTGTACTTGGGCAAGGAATTGATGGCAAAGAACATCCGATTGCGTTCGTGTCTCGTCAACTTAACAAGGCGGAACAAAATTACTCCGTGATGGAGAAGGAATTGTTAGCGGTAATATACGGGATTTCGTACTTTCGATGTTACCTGTACGGTAGAAGGTTTAATGTTGTGACCGATCATTCAGCTCTGAAATGGTTATTAGGTCTGAAAGACCCAGCGAGTAGGCTAGTCAGATGGGCGCTGAAGCTCAGTGAGTTCGATTATGAGGTGATACACAAGCCAGGTTTGAAACATGCCAATGCTGATGCATTGAGCAAGAAAGTGGCAGTATTACAAGTAACAGGGGTGACTGAAGATGAGTGGAAAAGGGCACAAGCCGTGGATAGTGATTGCCGATTGTTCAGAAGGCAACTGCAGTTCCTAGTACAGGACGGGTTACTTTGCAGCTCGGCGAAATGCGGCCCGCGCGTCGTCGTTCCAGCAGCATTAAGATCTGAAGTTTTGCAACAGGCGCATGACCATTTTCTTTCAGGACATGGCGGGAGAAGAGCTACGGATAGACGGATAGCAGAGAAGTTTTGGTGGAGGACACGACCTCAAGACGTGGACGAGTACGTCAGGAATTGTGTGCCATGCGTACAGTGTGCGGACTTGAGCCATCAAAAGATTCAGCTTCAAAGATTAGCAGAGGCAGACAGACCTTTCCAACAAATCGGAATTGATGTATTAGGCTCATTTAATAGGAGTGCAGCAGGGAATTAGTATGTGTTAACAGTGATTGACCACTTTTCTAGGTATTTAGTCATAGGCGCATTACCAGATCAGAAAGCAAGTACGGTGGCACAAGCTTTAGTTAATAATTGCTTACTCAGGTATAGGATACCTCAGTCCTTAATCTCGGATCAAGGTACTAATTTCATGTCTGATCTGATGAAGCAACTGTGTAAGTTACCGAAGATAAAGAAACTACGGACTAGTCCATTCTATCCGCAAGCAAATGGACGATCGCTAAGATGTTGAGTCACTATGTAAATAGTCAACACACCGACTGGGATGTGTACTTGCAATTCGTAACCAGTGCATATAATAGTAAGGTAAATACGTCGACATGATTGTCGCCGTACGAAGTGGTGTATTGGCGGAAGATGCTATCACCTTTTGACATGCTTCGTCCAAGGCTGGGAGAGGAGGGCGAGCATGTAAGGCAATTTGCGAAAACCATTAAGGAAGTATGGCAGAGAGTTAGATGAGCTAACACGAAAGCGTTGGAACGACAAGAACGGATGGGAGGTACAATGAGGAAGTTGCCACAGTACAGAGCAGGCCAATGGGTGCTACTAGCAAATCCGTATGTTCCAAAAGGGAGAACCATGAAGTTCACAAACAAGTTCCAGGGACCGTACCAGGTATTGGAAATGACATCACCTGTCAATGTAAAATTACAATTGCCTACCAAGACAATGGTGGTTCACGTTAGTAGAGTTAAGCCATTCCAGGGGGTAATAGATCCGTGTATATGTACTTCTCCTTCTGGCAGAAAGCGAAAAGAAGCGCCAGAAGCAGACAGTAAACCGGTTATTAAGTATAAGTTGCGTTCGAGGGCTGCGTAGTTAGCAGTAATTATCATGTGTGTATTATTTTTGTGCACGGACTAGAGTTATTTTATGGGTATTAAGGGGTAGTGATGGGAGTTTTCTCCTTCTCTCTCCATTCTGTAGGTGATGCAGGATGAGGTACAAGTGGATAGTACAGGGCGTAGTCCTCTGGCAGCTGACACAAGCTGGCCAGGTACAGGATATACCATTGCAAAGTGGGGTGTGGTTCGGGAAACAACCGGATGTGGTCCTCACCAGTCACGAGTGGACGCTTCGGCTGGCACTCAACATCCTGCAGGTAAGGAACGAGATGCGGCAGCTACAGGAGGTGGTATCGAGTGTGGAAACAGTTGCATCTAAGAACGGAATATTTCGGGACATGCAAGAAGAGTACGATTTGGATAGGTCATGTAAGGAAATAAGGGAACAACTGCGCGAAGTCGTGAGCATGATTCCAGGGAGGAGAAAGAGAGTAAAGAGGGGTTGGTTGAATGCAGGTGGGAAGTTGCTGAAAACAATTTTTGGAACAGCGGATAGAGACGATATTGAGGGTTTGAACAATTCTTTAACAGTTATTCTCGACAGGGAGGAAAGCATAGGGAAGTTAGTGGATATACACACAACAGAGATACAGGGATTAGGCACAGAGTTATTGAATGTGACACGAGTGGGGCGTGCAATGGCTACAGGGTTACGAGCATATATAGAACAAACACAGAAATTATTGAATACGGATCTGGAACAGGTACAAACGCGATTGGATATAGTGGAAAGGAAGCTGGAAATGCCTAAATTGCTGCGGGAACTGTTTAACAGCATTGGTAATGCACGAGTGAGGATGGATGAATTGCAAGAGGCAGTACATCACGCATTGCACGGGCAGGTGAGTATGACTTCGATGTCACCAGAAAAACTCAGACGGAGTCTGAAGCAGGCAGAGGGAGAATTTCCAGAGGGGGTAGAGCACGTAGTGCCGATAATTGAAGCGAGTGTGTCACTTTTTTTATCATATGTCTAGGATTAAGGTAACAACGGATCTAGTTAAGATGTATATAGAGATTGGATTTCCAGTAACTAGTGTGGGGAGACAGTATCACTGTTAGACAGTGCATCCTTATCCAGTCAGATGGGAGCGCATGGGGAAGGGAGTACAGTTCAGGACACAGGAGGTTGTATTAATTTCTAAGGAGGGGGATAATCATGTTACTATATCGAGTTTAGAGTTGAGCAGATGTCTAACGGAGTCAGTTTCCATTTGTCCATCACGGGTTGTTTTCACAGGCAAGGAGTCATGTGAGATCCAGTTATTTAGGGCAGAAGCAGAAGCTTCGGAGTGTCGGAGAATAATTGTGAAGCCTATGCCACATTTTCAGCAAGTTGGGAGGCAATGGTTGTATTCAGTATTCGCTACTGAGAGGATATCAGCCAAGTGTTATGACAATGGGAATTGGACAGCAACCACGGAGATGGAATTATGGGACAGTGGTTTGCCAATCAACGGGACACATTGTGAATAGTAGGGGATCGTTTCAGCTTACCAGCGACAGTCACGGGAGTCACCAAGGTTACAGACACTCATCTGACGTTGTACTGGCCAGATGGGTCATTCAGCATCGCTGCAGGAGAAAATTTGACATATATTAACAACTTCCTGGCAGCGAGCAACGAGCTGCGGACAAGGTCCAGTTTTGAAGCTCAGTATCATGGACAACCAGTAGATGGTCCATCGCCTGTCGTACTTCCTGTAAAGTCAGCAGTATGTTACCTTCATCCTACCACGTTTTCAGCCATCATGAAGAACATACTTTTTCCAGTGATAAAGCTGTTTCTCTGACGCAACTTCGTGATACTTATGCTGCACTGATGAAACCGCAACCACGGATTTCTTGTAGCCGAAATTTAATTCGATTTCTGAAGAAAGGGCATTGCCTGAGATGAAAGACTCATGTGTTTCAAAATCAGATACACAATCATCATCAATCATTGCTATATAATGGATCTCCGATCCATCAAACCATAGTCTATTACCTTGTTCCATAATTGTCGGATATCCATCCATGCTGTCAGTGCGGCAATGGAGTCTTTCAGTTTTACTTCCAGCAAATTAATAGACCTCTCACGGAATTCCATATACACTCCTGGAAATGGAAAAAAGAACACATTGACACCGGTGTGTCAGACCCACCATACCTGCTCCGGACACTGCGAGAGGGCTGTACAAGCAATGATCACACGCACGGCACAGCGGACACACCAGGAACCGCGGTGTTGGCCGTCGAATGGCGCTAGCTGCGCAGCATTTGTGCACCGCCGCCGTCAGTGTCAGCCAGATTGCCGTGGCATACGGAGCTCCATCGCAGTCTTTAACACTGGTAGCATGCCGCGACAGCGTGGACGTGAACCGTATGTGCAGTTGACGGACTTTGAGCGAGGGCGTATAGTGGGCATGCGGGAGGCCGGGTGGACGTACCGCCGAATTGCTCAACACGTGGGGCGTGAGGTCTCCACAGTACATCGATGTTGTCGCCAGTGGTCGGCGGAAGGTGCACGTGCCCGTCGACCTGGGACCGGACCGCAGCGACGCACGGATGCACGCCAAGACCGTAGGATCCTACGCAGTGCCGTAGGGGACCGCACCGCCACTTCCCAGCAAATTAGGGACACTGTTGCTCCTGGGGTATCGGCGAGGACCATTCGCAACCGTCTCCATGAAGCTGGTCTACGGTCCCGCACACCGTTAGGCCATCTTCCGCTCACGCCCCAACATCGCGCAGCCCGCCTCCAGTGGTGTCGCGACAGGCGTGAATGGAGGGACGAATGGAGACGTGTCGTCTTCAGCGATGAGAGTCGCTTCTGCCTTGGTGCCAATGATGGTCGTATGCGTGTTTGGCGCCGTGCAGGTGAGCGCCACAATCAGGGCTGCATACGACCGAGGCACACAGGGCCAACACCCGGCATCATGGTGCCGGGAGCGATCTCCTACACTGGCCGTACACCACTGGTGATCGTCGAGGGGACACTGAATAGTGCACGGTACATCCAAACCGTCATCGAACCCATCGTTCTACCATTCCTAGACCGGCAAGGGAACTTGCTGTTCCAACAGGACAATGCACGTCCGCATGTATCCCGTGCCACCCAACGTGCTCTAGAAGGTGTAAGTCAACTACCCTGGCCAGCAAGATCTCCGGATCTGTCCCCCATTGAGCATGTTTGGGAATGGAGGAAGCGTCGTCTCACGCGGTCTGCACGTCCAGCACGAACGCTGGTCCAACTGAGGCGCCAGGTGGAAATGGCATGGCAAACCGTTCCACAGGACTACATCCAGCATCTCTACGATCGTCTCCATGGTAGAATAGCAGCCTGCATTGCTGCGAAAGGTGGATATACACTGTACTAGTGCCGACATTGTGCATGCTCTGTTGCCTGTGTCTATGTGCCTGTGGTTCTGTCAGTGTGATCATGTGATGTATCTGACCCCAGGAATGTGTCAATAAAGTTTCCCCTTCCTGGGACAATGAATTTCCAGGAGTGTAGTTGGAATGACCATTTAGTATTCGGCAAATACAAACTGAGTTAACGGTTGGCATCTTCCATATTGGTAACCAGATGTACTTTATACACAATACGAAGTCTTACTTCAGTTCGGCAACAGTTCTGTTCAAAACCACAGGTTCAGTGAATACTGACAGTTTGCGACGTTACCTGATGGTTGCTGCTGAGCAATTGCTCTTCCAAACAGCATCCGATACAAGCAAACCAGTTGCATGTTTACCTGTGGTTACTCGTACTTTAGGTACTAGCCCTATGCACGGTTCTGTTTAAAAAGAACAGCTCGATATGGTCGAGCGCTGCACGTCTGCTTTAATGCCGCGCAGCTAATTTGCTGTAAGTAAATAACCTATAGCTGCGATCCTGCAGTCAAACAGTCCATGCAATCGCTACAACTGCGAGCTAATAAAGTACATAGAAATGTAAAATAAAAGATAAATGAATAATTTAATAAAAAATGTTCTGTTCTCGCGTCTGTTATTGACGCAGACGACAGAGAATTATGATAAATATTGTTTATTCAAGAAATGACATCTCAAATAAATGGAAAGTGGTTCTATGATATTCAATTAATACACAGGCAGTGAATACCCTTATCACATGCAGTAAAGTTACATTGAGAGCGTTACAAGAATGGTAGCAAAACTACCAAACTAAATAGTCACCAAAGTCTCGGGAAAACTAAGCCCATTTCGTAATCACAATACGTTAACATTCACCAACTCAAAATAGTTTAGAGTTTAACATGATAATTCACAAATTATCACATGTTGTTGTTGTTGTCGTTGTTGTGGTCTCAGTCCACAGACTGGTTTGATGCAGCTCTCCATGCTACTCTATCCTGCGCAAGCTTCTTCATCTCCCAGTACCTACTGCAGCCTACATCCTTCTGAATCTGCTTGGTGTATTCATCTCTTGGTCTCCCTCTACGATTTTTACCCTCCACGCTGCCATACAATGCTAAATTTGTGATCCCTTGATGCCTCAGAACATGTCCTACCAACCGGTCCCTTCTTCTTGTCAAGTTGTGCCACAAACTCCTCTTCTCCCCAATTCTATTCAATACCTCCTCATTAGTTATGTGATCTACCCATCTAATCTTCAGCATTCTTCTGTTGCACCACATTTCGAAAGCTTCTATTCTCTTCTTGTCTAAACTACACTCCTGGAAATGGAAAAAAGAACACATTGACACCGGTGTGTCAGACCCACCATACTTGCTCCGGACACTGCGAGAGGGCTGTACAAGCAATGATCACACGCACGGCACAGCGGACACACCAGGAACCGCGGTGTTGGCCGTCGAATGGCGCTAGCTGCGCAGCATTTGTGCACCGCTGCCATCAGTGTCAGCCAGTTTGCCGTGGCATACGGAGCTCCATCGCAGTCTTTAACACTGGTAGCATGCCGTGACAGCATGGACGTGAACCGTATGTGCAGTTGACGGACTATGAGCGAGGGCGTATAGTGGGCATGCGGGAGGCCAGGTGGACGTACCGCCGAATTGCTCAACACGTGGGGCGTGAGGTCTCCACAGTACATCGATGTTGTCGCCAGTGGTCGGCGGAAGGTGCACGTGCCCGTCGACCTGGGACCAGACCGCAGCGACGCGCGGATGCACGCCAAGACCGTAGGATCCTACGCAGTGCCGTAGGGGACCGCACCGCCACTTCCCAGCAAATTAGGGACACTGTTGCTCCTGGGGTATCGGCGAGGACCATTCGCAACTGTCTCCATGAAGCTGGGCTACAGTCCCGCACACCGTTAGGCCGTCTTCCGCTCACGCCCCAACATCGTGCAGCCCGCGTCCAGTGGTGTCGCGACAGGCGTGAATGGAGGGACGAATGGAGACGTGTCGTCTTCAGCGATGAGAGTCGCTTCTGCCTTGGTGCCAATGATGGTCGTATGCATGTTTGGCGCCGTGCAGGTGAGCGCCACAATCAGGACTGCATACGACCGAGGCACACAGGGCCAACACCCGGCATCATGGTGTGGGGGGCGATCTCCTACACTGGCCGTACACCACTGGTGATCGTCGAGGGGACACTGAATAGTGCACGGTACATCCAAACCGTCATCGAACCCATCATTCTACCATTCCTAGACCGGCAAGGGAACTTGCTGTTCCAACAGGACAATGCACGTCCGCATGTATCCCGTGCCACCCAACCTGCTCTAGAAGGTGTAAGTCAACTACCCTGGCCAGCAAGATCTCCGGATCTGTCCCCCATTGAGCATGTTTGGGACTGGATGAAGCGTCGTCTCACGCGGTCTGCATGTCCAGCACGAATGCTGGTCCAACTGAGGCGCCAGGTGGAAATGGCATGGCAAGCCGTTCCACAGGACTACATCCAGCATCTCTACGATCGTCTCCATGGGAGAATAGCAGCCTGCATTGCTGCGAAAGGTGGATATACACTGTGCTAGTGCCGACATTGTGCATGCTCTGTTGTCTGTGTCTATGTGCCTGTGGTTCTGTCAGTGTGATCATGTGATGTATCTGACCCCAGGAATGTGTCAATAAAGTTTCCCCTTCCTGGGACAATGAATTCACGGTGTTCTTATTTCAATTTCCAGGAGTGTATTTATCGTCCATGTTTCACTTCCATACATGGCTACACTGGACGTTAACAAATTTCTCTTCTTCAGAAACGCTTTCCTTGCCATTGCCAGTCTACATTTTATATCCTCTCTACTTCGACCATCATCAGTTATTTTGCTCCCCAAATAGCAAAACTCCTTTACTACTTTTACCCTCAACATCACCCGACTTCATTCGACTACATTCCATTATCCTCGTTTTGCTTTTGTTGATGTTCATCTGATATCCTCCCTTCAAGACACTATCCATTCCATTCAACTGCTCTTCCAAGTCCTTCGCTGTCTCTGACAGAATTACAATGTCATCGGCGAACCTCAAAGTTTTTATTTCTTCTCCATGGATTTTAATACCTACTCCGAATTTTTCTTTTGTATCCTTCACTGCTTGCTCAATGTACAGATTGAATAACATCGGGGAGAGGCTACAACCCTGTCTCACTCCCTTCCCAACCACTGCTCCCCTTTCATGTCCCTCAACTCTTATAACTGCCAGTTGGTTTCTATACAAATTGTAAATAGCCTTTCGCTCCCTATATTTTACCCCTGTCACCTTCAGAATTTGAAAGAGAGTATTCCAGTCAACATTGTCTAAAGCTTTCTCTAAGTCTACAAATGCTAGAAACGTAGGTTTGCCTTTCCTTAATCTAGCTTCTAAGATAAGATATCATATCACATATGATACGAAAAATAGACTCTCATGCTTCGTCAATGCTCAGTTCTGTAAATCAAGCGGCAAAAGGTGAATTCCTACTCTGGAGCACATTCAAACCTCTCGAAATATAAGCCCCCCTCAGTAGTTAAAATATGGCAGCAGCCGTTCACAGCCCAGAATCAATCACTTATAAGACCGAATCACGTACCTTGCTGTAGGTAGGTTTGCCTTCTTCAAGAGGTCGCCATTAAGTGTCCAGAAACGCCCCTTTGACCTCTTCACTCGAAAAGTGCCAGTCTCCACTCCCGTAGTGTTCCTCAGCTGTCTGCTTCTCCATTGGGTGAAGATCTTCCCCACCAAAAATACATGGTTTTGAAGCTCTACAGACATGATCTGATTCAGCATGACCACTTGCCTGGACTAAACTAGAATATTATGACTGTATTTAAATAAAGAAATGTCTAAACTATCGGTTACACTACGATCATTTACAATAAATACACTACTGGCCATTAAAATTGCTACACCAAGAAGAAATGCAGGTGATAAACGGGTATTCATTGGACACATATATTATACTAGAACTGACATGTGATTACATTTTCACGCAATTTGGGTGCAGAGATCCTGAGAAATCAGTACCCAGAACAACCACCTCTGGCCGTAATAACGGCCTTGATACGCCTGGGAATTGAGTCAAACAGAGCTTGGATGGCGTGTACAGGTACAGCTGCCCATGCAGCTTCAACACGATACCACAGTTCATCAAGATTAGTGACTGGCGTATTGTGACGAGCCATTTGCTCGGCCACCATTGACCAGACGTTTTCTATTGGTGAGAGATCTGCAGAATGTGCTGGCCAGGGCAGCAGTCGAACATTTTCTGTATCCAGAAAGGCCTGTACAGGACCTGCAACATGCGGTCGTGCATTATCCTGCTGAAATGTAGGGTTTCGCAGGGATCGAATGAAGGGTAGAGTCACGGGTCGTAACACATCTGAAATGTAACGTCCACTGTTCAAAGTGCCGTCAATGCGAACAAGAGGTGACCGACACGTGTAACCAATGGCACCCCATACAATCACGCCGGGTGATACGCCAGTATGGCGATGACGAATACACGCTTCCAATGTGCGTTCACCGCGATGTCGCCAAACACGGATGCGACCATCACGATGCTGTAAACAGGATCTGGATTCATCCGAAAAAAATGACGTTTTGCCATTCGTGCACCCAGGTTCGTCGTTGACTACACCATCGCAGGCGCTCCTGTCTGTGATGCAGCGTCAAGGTAACCGCAGCCATGGTCTCCGAGCTGATAGTCCATGCTGCTGCAAACGTCGTCGAACTGTTCGTGCAGATGGTTGTTGTCTTGACTCAGGGATCGAGACGTGGCTGCACTACAGCCATGATGATGCCTGTCATCTCGACTGCTAGTGATACGAGGCCGTTGGGATCCAGCATGGCGTTCCGTATTACCCTCCTGAACCCACCGATTCCATATTCTGCTAACAGTCATTGGATCTCGACCAACGCGAGCAGCAATGTCGAGATACGATAAACCGCTATCGCGATAGGCTACAATCCGACCTTTATCAAAGTCAGAAAGGTGATGGTACGCATTTCTCCTACTTACATGAGGCATCACAGCAACGTTTCACCAGGCAACGCCGGTCAGCTGCTGTTTGTGTATGAGAAATCGGTTGGAAACTTTCCTCATGTCAGCACGTTGTAGGTGTCGTAACCGGCGCCAACCTTGTGTGAATGCTCTGAAAAGCTAATCATTTGCATATCACAGCATCGTCTTCGTGTCGGTTAAATTTCGCGTCTGTAACACGTCAGCTTCGTGGTGTAGCAATTTTAATGGCCAGTAGTGTATAAGTAACAGTTGGTTCATAAATAAATAAGCCAGTATTCTTACACTAGTGCGCTCACGTTAAATGACTACAGACTGTCACTAAATATTATTTAAACAATTATTTATGCCTGTTCCATAAAATTTCGGACGTGCATCCGCATAAATTCAGCTTCTTCTTCTAATATTTCGGCTGAATACCGACCATCCATCTTCAGAGTGAGCCGAGGTGACTATCGCTCCAGCACTTGCACCGTCGTTTTAAACCCTATGACCGAACCACTGTGTATGCGGCCAAAGATCTTGGTTCGGTTCTCGGGCTTAAAAGGACGGAGCAAGTGCTGGAGCGTCAGTCACCTCGGCTCACTCTGAAGATCGCTGAACGGTATTCAGCCGAAATATTATAAGAAGAAGATGAATTTCTCCAGCTGCACGTACGCAATTTTATGGAACAGTCTTTGCGTCGCGAAAACATGAAGATGTACATCAATTATTTATGCCTTCTTAACAAGAGCTCCTTTGATTCTCTATTCAATTGTGGTGCGATTGACCACTTTTAAATTAGCACAGTTTTCCACTAGCACTTACAATCAACATTTGAATAAAGTAACTGGCAATAATAGCAAACTGTTCATTAAATAAATACACAAGTACGACAAAATAACGAAAGCTGAAGTTTTAAATTTTACGTTTAAGAAATCGTTCACACAGGAGAATCGTACAAACACACCGTCGTTTGACTGTCGGGCAGATCCCCGTACGAACGACTTAGTAATAAGCATACCTGGCGTAGAGAAACAACTGAAGCATTTGAAAGTAAATAAATCACCAGGTCGAGATGGAATCCCAGTCCGATTTTACATAGAGTGTTCTACGGCATTGGGCCCTTACCTAGCTTGCTTTTATCTCTCGCTCAGCGCAAAGTTCCAAGCGACTGGAAAAAAGCGCAGGTGACTCCAGTTTATAAGAAAGGTAAAAGAACGGACCCTTAATATTGCAGATCAATATCCCTAACTCCTGTTTGCTGCAGAATCCTTGAACATGTTCTCAGTTCGAATATAATAAACTTTCTTGAGACTCGGAAGCTATATCCACGAATGAGCATGGTACAGTAGAGCGTCGATTATCCGAACGTCAGTCAACCGAACGACCGCTTAACCGAACTGTGTACTCGCTCGCACCTGTTACTCTCCCACCTGCCGTCCATCATCCCCCTCACTCCCAAGCCACGTTTCCCACACTAGTCGCCGCACTGGGCCACCGCTGGCGGAACATTGCTTCTAATGGGGCCTTCACAAGGCGCTGCTGACCGGCCAAGGCGCCAGTCGCTGTGTTTCAACAATCAGCCCACTTCTGTCGGCTTGGCACTGGCAGTAGAAGTAGCGACAGTATCAAAGCTGTTCACAGCAGCAGCTGCGCCAGCTTTTCACGGTGCAAACAGTCACCTTCTGTTCTCTGTTACGAGCACTTGTGTGCTGCTGCGTGAAGAAGTGAACTTGACGATACAAAATGCTTAAACGTAAACGTGTTGTCCTTTCTATGAGGGATAAGTACGAGATTATTACTATATATTCCTACTGAAGTTGCCTTTGTTACTTTGTAATACTAAAAGAGATGCCTGTTTTTATGAATAAATTTACTGTACAGTACTTCTTTTTGGCAAATAAACATGTACAGTTCGATTATCCGAACAAACCAGTTTTCCGAACACCCATGTCCCCCAGTTACTTCGGATAATCGACGCTCTACTGTATTAGAAAGCATCGCTCGTGAGAAACTCAGGTTGCCCTTTTCTCACATACTATACTGAGAACTGTGGATGAAGGACAACAGACAGATTCCATATATCTAGATTTCGGGAACGCATTTGACACGGTACCACATTGCAGGCTGTTAACGAAGGTGCGAGCATGTGGAATAAGGTCACAGATATGTGAGTGACTCGAAGACTTCTTAAATAATAGAACCCAGTATGTTGTCCTCGACGGTGAATGTTCAGCAGGGAAGGGTATCGTCAGGAGCGCCCCAGGTAAGTGTGATAAGACCGATGTTGTTCTCTATTTACATATATGATTTGGCGGACAGGGTGGTCAGCAATCTGGGGTTGTTTGCTGATGATACCGTGGTGTACGGTAACGTATCGACTTTAAGTGACTATAGTAAGATACAAGACGACTTCTACAAAATTTCAAGTTGGTGTGCTGATAGGCGGCTAGACCTGCATGTGGAAAATTTTAAGTTAATGTGAATGAGTAGGAAGATCGAACCTGTAATGTTCGGGTACAGTATTACTAGTGTCCTGCTTGACACAGTCAAGTCGTTTAAATAACTGGGCATAACGCTGCAAAGCGATATGAGGTGGAACGAGCGTGTCAGAACTGTGGTAGGGAAGGTGAGTGGTCGACATCGGTTTATTGGGAAAATTTTAGGAAAGAGTGAAGAAGACGGTATATATGACGCTGGTGCGACCTATTCTCGAGTTTTGGAATCCGTACCAGCCCGGATTGAAGGAAGACATCGAAGCAATTCAGAGGCTGGCTGCTAGATTTGTTAGTGGTAGGTTCGAACAACACGTAGGTGTTACGGAGATGCTTCAGGAACTCAAATGGGAATTACTGGAAGGAAGGCGACGTTCATTTCGAGAAACACTATTGAGGAAATTGAGAGGACTGGTATTTGAAGCTGACAGCCGAACGATTCTACCTGCCTCCAACATACACTGAAGACACAAAGAAACTGGTACACCTGCCTAGTATCGCGTAGGGCCCACGCGAGCACGTAGAAATGCCGCAGTACGACGTGGCATGGACTCGACTAATGTCTGAGGGAGTTGATGCTATGAATCCTTCAGAGCTGTCCATTAATCCGTAAGAGTATGAGGAGGTGGAGATCTCTTCTGAACAGCACGTTGCAAGCCATCCCAAATATGCTCAACAATGTTCATGTCTGGGGAATTTGGTGGCCAGTGGAAGTGTTAAATTTAGAAGAGTGTTCATGGAGCCACTCTTTAGCAATTCTGGACTTTTGGAGTGTCCCATTGTCCTGCTGGAATTGCCCGAGTCCGTCGGAATGCAAAATGGAGATGAATGGATGCAGGTGATCAGCAGGATGCTTACGTATGTGTCATCTGTCAGAGTCGTATCTAGACGTATCAGGGGTTCCATATCACTCCACCTGCACAGGCCCACTATTAAAGAGCCTCCACCAGCTTGATCAATCCCCTGCTGACATGCAGGTCCGTGGATTCATGATGTCTCCATACCCATACAAGCCCATCAGGTCGATACAATTTGAAATGAAACTCATCAGACCAGCAAACATGTTTCCAGTCATCAACTGTCCAATGTCTGTATTCATGAGCCTAGGCAATGAGTAAAGGTTCTCTGTCGTGCAGTCATCAATGATACACGGGGGAGCCTTCGGCTCTGAAAGCCCATATCGATGAATGGTTCGCACGCTGACGCTTGCTGATAGCCGAGCATTGAAATCTGCAGGAAATTGCAGAAGGGTTGCACTTATGTCACGTTGAACGATTCACTTCAGTCAAGGTAAGTCACTGCAAACGTGAAATGCTGGTGCATTAATAACCGGTGTAATCGCTAGAATGTTGAATGCTGGCATGCATTGTGTTGTACAGGTGCCAGATGTCGGGTTGTGGGATGGAGTTCAACGTCTGTTGCATTTGACCGGTCAATACAGGGACGGTTAATGCTGTTTGTGGATGACGCTGGACTGCTCGTCCGATAATGTCCCATATCTGCTCGATTGGATACAGATCTGGTGATCGAGCAGGACAAGGCAACATATCGACACTCCGTAGAGCATGTTGGGTTACAGCAGCGGTGTGTGGGTGAACGCTATCAGGCTGGAGAACACCCCCTGAAATGCTGTTCATGAACTGCAGCACAACAGGTCGAGTCACAAGATTGACGTGAAAATTTGCGGTCAGGGTGCATGGGATAACGACGGAGTGCTCCTGCTGTCATACGAAATGCCACCCCAGACCATAACTCGAGGTGTAGGTCCAGTTTGTGTAGCACACACACAGGTTGGTTGCAGGCCCTCAACTGTCCTCCTCCTAACCAACACACAGCCATCACTGGCACCGAGGCAGAATCAACTTTCAGGAAACACAACACGTCTCCACCCTACCCTCCATTGAGCTCTAGCTTGAGACAACAGAAGTCGCAAATGGCGGCTGTTTGCGGTCAGTGGAACGCACGCTACAGGGAGTCTGGCTCGGAGATGTCCTTGAAGTAATCGATTTGTAACACTTCGTTGTATCACTGAGGAGTTAACTGCTACATTGCTGCCGCAGATGCAGTTCCGATGTGCCAGAGCCATACACCGAACGCCATCGTCTTTCCTCTCACAAGGGAACCTCCCCATCGCATCCCCCTCAGATTTAGTTATAAGTTGGCACAGTGGATAGGCCTTGAAAAATTGAACACAGATCAATCGAGAAAACAGGAAGAAGTTGTGTGGAACTATGAAAAAAATAAGCAAAATATACAAACTGAGTAGTCCATGTGCAAGATAGGCAACATCAAGGATAGAGAGAGCTCAGTAGCGCCGTTGTCCCGTGGTTAGCGTGAGCAGTTGCGCAACGAGAGGTTCTTGGTTCAAGTCTTCCTTCGAGTGAAAAGTTTATTTTTTTTTATTTTCAGACAATTATTATCTGTCCGTCCGATGCGAGGTGACTGCGCCGTAGCATGAGGATGCTACACCTAAACAAACATCGAAACACACGACGTCAGCCGACAACAGCGCACGGAAGAGAGAATATTCCTGCTAACGAGGCTCCCTGGCTGGCAGTTGACTGTTCGCTACTTTGGACGGGAGTGCATTAAATGCGTGAGATCTATTCCGTGGGCAGTACGAATCCAGCAAATATAGCTCGCGACTTCAATAACAAGGTCAATGAATATTTTCCGAACTGTAATTTTGCGGTGCGGTCGCAAAACATAGACAGTAAACTTATTACAGTGAACAGAGATGTCAATTAACGAACGGACAGATCATAACTTTGCGAAAATAAAGGAAAAAAAAATTCACTCGAGGTAATACTTGAACAAAGGACCTCTCGCCCCGCAGTTGCCCACGGTAACCACGGGACCATGGCGCTCCTGAACTCCCGTTCTCCTTGATGTTATCTATCTTCCACATGGACTGCTCAGTTTGCATATTTTGTTTATTTTTTTCATAGTTCCACACAACTTCTTCCTGTTTTCTCGAATGATCTGTGTTCAGTTTTTCAAGGCCTATCCACTGTGCCAACTTATAACTAAATCTGAGGGGGGTGCGACGGGGAGGTTCCCTTGTCAGTAGTGCCACGTGACGTTCGGAGCCCGAGCTTCTTGCAACCGTACATTCTCTGTCCACCGCTGCAAGCAATCACGTACAGTGGCTACATTCCTGCCAAGTCTTTCAGCAATATCGCAGAAGGAACGTCTAGCTTCTCGTACCTCTGTTACACGACCTCGTTGCAACTCAGTGAGGTGCTGATAATGGAGTCTTTGTTGCCTTAAATGCATTCTTGACTAACAACAACTCACCACGTCCAAGGTAACTAATGCTCACGACCGTTACAGTGTGTATTTAGTGAAAACATGATTTTCATCCTCATAGTGGCGCTACTAGTGCCACTCTTATGCGACTGGCGCGAAATTTGAATAGACATCATCTTTCAGACGTAGAAACACGCCTACCAACTTTCGTTTACGTCGCACAACTCCTTTGTGTTGCGATTTTTTCGCCAGTGTAGCTTGCCACATTTTTGTATCCTGTTTCCGAATATCTAATTGTACATAGGCAAGAGATTTCCGAAACTTGCATACAATCTTCTTAGCAATTTTTAATCTGAGCGAAGCCCTCTGATGTTAGTTAATTCAACTATGTCTCTTGATAGCTTAGATATGTACCCCTCTGTATCCATTTCTTTCTTTCTTAACTTCTCAGTTTTGGTCACAATTTTTCTTCAGTAATAATATTGTAAAAACTGTGGAGACGCCGGCCGGTGTGGCCGTGCGGTTAAAGGCGCTTCAGTCTGGAACCGCATGACCGCTACGGTCGCAGGTTCGAATCCTGCCTCGGGCATGGATGTGTGTGATGTCCTTAGGTTAGTTAGGTTTAATTAGTTCTAAGTTCTAGGCGACTGATGACCCTCAGAAGTTGAGTTGCATAGTGCTCAGAGCCATTTTTGAACTGTGGAGACTCCTTTGTTTTTTTAAGGACGACAGTAAATTTCCATTCGCCTATTTCACGATGCCACTGTAGCGGAAATACTTCTGTGAGTACTTTCAGCAAGTTCCTGAAATTAACTCTTTTTTTAATTTCAATTTATTGGCTTTCGTTTCGTGTCCATTCAGCCATCTCAGTAATGGAAAGACGATACGACAGTATGTCGGAGACGATTTTCTTGTCAGTTATGACCATAGGAACGTAAGGATAATACGACTCCCAGTTTCCAGGCGGAAAAAATCTCCGACACGGTCTAAATTAACTTGCCCAAGCGACTTACCGAAGTAAACGTGCGCAGGTTTTAGTCCTAATGTAAACACCTCAACAAGTACTTGCGAGCGGACACCCGCCTTGTTAGACTGGCCGCGTGAGTCAACCTCTACCTCCCAACAGCGATAAGCCCCGTCAGCCGCAGCCGCCGTGTTTGTGGCATCCAACTGCAGAAGTTAAGAGATGGGCAAACTCGTGTATCTTTGGGAATTAGCACACTGGTGATAGCTCTTTTTTGGGAACCGTTCATTTTTACTCATTCACCGTTCATTTGTGCATGGTATATGGTTCTTACGAAAAACTGAAAATTAGTAGCATAGGTGACCGAAGATGGAAGGCACAAAGAGGGGCACTTGCCTCCCCCCTGGAGTACAGAGATTTTATTCATTACAAAATTCTCACACACTTGTAGAAGTAATTTTCGTGATTCTGCAAAACCTCTCATTTACCCAACTGTAGCGTTATGTGGCTGATTACAGTGAAATGATACGAGTATAAGATAGCGCACGAAAAACCGGCCCCGAGGACAGACTGCTTGCCAATTATGCACGATTTGTTGGCCGCTACGAGCAGAATAGATAAATATGTAATAATTAGCCAGTAAAGACATAACAAATAAGCTAATGCAAACAACAGCTTCGAAGAAACAGACGACGATTGGTACGCGATAGTGACCAGTCTAGTACTCGGGGCCGATTTTTGTGCGCTATCTTGTACCACTGAAATAATATTGTAGACGTTATCATATCCCCTATACAAAATGTGACACCAGACGCTCGATTATGGAGCGCGGGATTCATTCGGTTGTAAATCGGTCTGCCTTCGATAACAATGAACTTGCTGTTTTACCTTGGATCAAAAAAAGACCGCAAATGGCCACTCGTGTGTGCCGTGCCGACTTCCTTTTTCATGTGTATTAACCAAAAAACTTGCCTTTTTTTACGTATGTCTTCTGCTGTTTATCGAAAAAGTGAAGTAAGCTGATATGCCCTTTTGTTGTCTGAAAAGATGTAGGTGTTACATACCACGCAATTTTTATGCAATTTACGTAATTATAAGATACATTTTAATTACCGGTCATGGACGCTGAATAGAATACGAAAAGACCCAGAAGTTCAGAGTTCAAAAAAGGTTTGAAACAGATGTAGAATGGGTGTGCGCAGCCAACGAAACGAACAACTCGATATTGAACTGACTAGGAGCGACCGGCAGTGGAACTGCGACGAGTGGCCACGCGAAGATGGACGAGTCCGGCGGAGGGAGACCGAGATCGAGGCAGACGGGAACGGGACCGAAGCTGAACGAGACCGGCCGACGTGCTGTTGCAGGAACGAGACCGACCGTTTCCCGTTCCCAGGAACTAGAAGTAGAAACCCGCGACCGAAATGAACTACAAAGACGGTTCCTTAGACTTCGTTCCTCGCCCCTTCCGTTCGTCTGGGTGAGCCGTTCCCTTGGACCCGTTCGTTCGAGAACGACCCGTCTCTAGCAAAAGTGCATCGCGTGACTTTCAGAGCACCCCTCTCTGTACTGACTGCCAGTCATAAGGTTCAGTCATACTGAGGGCCGTTTCGCCGCTGTCAGCATAGCGCAGGGTGCAACAATATACGATCACATCGTGGCACTTTTAGATAGCCGAACTGCCATCGAAGTATGTGATATGATCACGAAATCCCCGGTGACAGGCTGATACGAGTGGCTGAAAGATGAGATAATGGGCTGATTATCACCCACACACACACAACGGTTGCAGCAGCATCTTTGGAAGGAGCAGCTGGCTGACAAAAAATCACCTCAATTCTTGTGATTTTTTTTTCTGGTGTTCAGAACTACCCGACAAGTTCAGGCACCCGATACAGATGTCAGTTTTCCCACAAACGCACTCAATCTTACTCTCAACGACACATGATCTAGAGCTGCTTGCAAAAACCGCAGACAGAATTTTAGGTTGCAGCTACAGAGGTATTAACCACGTGTGTGCGCCATACAAGGACTCCACAGAAAGGTGAACGCACCACTTTTCGCAGATTGGGACTGTACAATCCTCGCCCGTGCCACAAGGGGAGGAATGATTCTATGGCAGATGCTTCCAACCCATCTTTTCTGTCCACTTCCGATACGAAAGCGTAAATCGTAAACAGAGATCAATCCATTGTAAGCTGCACACTGAGTATATTCCAATAGCGAAAAGCAGACAGTCCAGTACAAAAGCAGGGTCGTTGAATGCGTAGCGATATGACATGACATTAGGCACTTCATACAGCACGGAATAAGTGATTACTGGTTGTCCAGCCGTTGACTGGCGCAGCCAACGTGACACGCATGTCCCGCCTCTTGCAGCCAGAGGTGGCGGCTGCTGTACCAGCGACATATATCGACTGACAAGGGAGCATCCCAAGTGTCAGTGAACGATCTTGATGAAACGTGGCGGGTATGTCGACGGGAAAAATAACTCAATACGTATTTTATTTGTTTGTGCTCAGTTTCACTTTTAAGGGGTAAACAACATCCCTAAACGTAATTTGGCATATTAGGTTTAGAGGAAACAGCTTCGAAATCATGAAATATAAAAAAAATATTTTCATATAAAAATTGAAATATGACTAACATTCTTGAAAACTGTATAATAAACTGTTGAAAAAATTGAAGATGTGCATATTAATGGTTCAAATGGCTCTGAGCACTATGGGACTTAACATCAGAGGTCATCAGTCCCTTAGAACTACTTAAACCTAACTAACCTAAGGACATCACACACATCCATGCCCGAGGAAGGATTAGAACCTGCGACCGTAGCGGTCTCGCGGTTCCAGACACAAGCGCCTATAACCGCTCTGCCACACCGGCCGGCTGTGCATCTTACTCCATCACTATTAATGATTTTTGCAATACGGAAATTTTTGTTACAACATATAATAAATTAAATAAGCTTGCACGCCACATACATCCATGTATAATAAAGCTGGTTTCTGTAATACCATTTTTGGAAAATTTGTTTTACATAATGTGCTATCAGAGTATGTGAAACATACTAATTAAAGTACCTAAACTTTCATTATTATTCTAATTATTTCTTTTACTTATTTTTGGTTTACACACACACACACACACACACACACACACAAAATTAACGAATTTTCTCCCATACTGGAAAGACAACGTCTATCAAATATTGTTTGACTTTTTCAGACGTTACCTTACCAGACTTTGATGGCGTCGCAAAAAAACGATTGGGGCTTCATAAAGAGATTCTCGAATTCTAAGCTCTCCATTAGTTTCTTTTAAAACTATGCAAACGAAGATGAGCAATTTGCCAGCTGCAGAGACTGATGGCTGAATCGTGTAATTGGAGCTCCCTTTGTGGTGCTTCTCCGTAGGCTCTCGTAGAGAAGATCTTACAGACAGAAAAAACAACGAACGTACCGTAAGTAATCGCCGATCTGCAGGGACGATGCGTTTGTGTACCGGCGCGATATCCGCCGAATACAAAAGGAGTGCAACAGGCGGTAACATGCCCTGTTAGCACCTTAAAGGGTGGGCCCTTCCAGCGCCACTTCCCGCTAGCTCAGCTCAGAGATGCTACAGTTTGCGGCCTGCTGTCTACCGAGGTTCATCAACTAGAAGCTCATGGGGTACAACGATATACTGCTAGTAGGCGACACTGTGGAACAAGTCGCGAGTCTGCCGAGAGCTGCGCACGCTGTCTTTTCAAATGGTTCAAATGGCTCTGAGCACTATGGGACTTAACACCTGAGATCATCAGTCCCCTAGACCTTAGAACTACTTAAACCTAACTAACCCAAGGACAACACACACATCCATGCCCGAGGCAGGATTCGAACCTGCGACTGTAGCGGTCCGGTCGCGTGGTTCCAGACTGTAGCGCCCGGAACCGCTCGGCCACCATCGGCCGGCCTGTCTTCTCATAGGAGCCTCTTGTTACATACGGCTGCGTTCACAGTGGCACCGACAACGGTCGTCAGACTCCGTCGCCAGGGGTCGCCCGATAACATAGGCCGACAGCGTGGTCATAGTGCACCTGATCCCCTTCGTTAGTTTCTGGCAGGGTCAAGGAGGTTAGGTTAGATTAGAATCTCTTCTATGTATGAACTAGGTTAGATTTCAACCTCTAAGGGTGGGGTGGTTACCACGAGTAGGGGGACAAGGGCAGTTTCACCCCAAGTACCGTTATCCAAGATGGCGGCGATGACGTTTTCCAAGATGTCGGCCGTGGCGTCATCCAAGATGGCGGATTTTGGCGGGAAGTTTGAATTTTGGCAGGAAGATAGGTCAATTGGGCTGCCCCACACGCCATAAAATGGCGTGAAGTTCACATTCCATGAGGACAATGCAACCTCTACTATCCTAAGAAAATGGGGGAAAATAGGTCACTTGGGCTACCTCCACTAACCTAAGTCAACAGACCACCACCTCTTCCTAGTCATTGGCGGGAAAATGACTCAGCCTGCACTGGGCTACTGGATAGATGAAGGAGTGTACTTTATTTATCTTGGAACAATTTATTTAGGTTCAAATGGCTCTGAGCACAATGGGGCTTAACATCTGAGGTCATCAGTCCCCTAGAACTTAGAACTACTTAAACCTAACTAACCTAAGGACATCACACACATCCATGCCCGAGGCAGGATTCGAACATATGACCGTAGCAGTCGCGCCGTTTCAGACTGAAGCGCCTAGAACCGCTTGGCCACACTGGCCAGCCAATTTATTTAGAAATGGATTTTGAGAGACAGTTTATTTATTACACCGATACAATACACACGCTCTGACATGCTTGCGGTCGGTCGCAGGTACGAATCCTGCCTCGGGCATGGATGTGTGTGGTGTCCTTAGGTTAGTTAGATTTAAGTGGTTCTAAGTTCTAGGGGACTGATGACCTCAGAAGTTAAGTCCCATAGTGCTCAGAGCCATTTGAACCATTTTTTGCTTGGGGTCACGTCACACAGCCTACAGACCTGTAAACTACTCCTAAATTACCAAAATAACACATGACAAACAACTCGTAAATTACCGAAATAACTTCAGTACACAGTATACAGTCCTGAAAACGACTCATAAATAATGCAATACATTTATGTCCAGAGAGCCAAACAACTCGTAAATTGTCAAAATGATAATCCGCCTAAATACTCTACAAACACGCTTGCTAATCGTCAACTGTCAAAATCATTCACCAGTCTTTATTGAAACAATCTGAGGCATTACCACCATCCAGTGTGTTCGCCATGGGGTCTGGAGTCCAACTGACCTAGTACACAGAACAGCCACCAGAGGGCGCTGTCGTCCATTCCGTGATGTAATTCAAGATGTCGGGAGAAAATGGAGTGTGGTCGCCATGGGGTCCGGAGTCCAAATGACCTAGTACACAGTACCGCAACCAGAGGGCACTGTCGTCCATTCCATAATGTAACCCAGGTTGGCTCTCTGGAGGGAAAAATGACTCACCCTGTGCTGGGCCGCTGTAGAGTAGAAGGAGTGTACTTTATTTATTTTGGAACAATTTATTTAGGGATGGATTTTAGATAGTATATTTATCACACTGCTACAAAACACATGCTCTGACATGCTTATGGTCACGCCACACAGCCTACAGACCTGTAAACTACTCATAAATTACCGAAATAAAGCTCTGCAGACACGCAAACAGCTCCTAAATTACCGAAATAATTTCAGTACATACAACACAGACATGCAAACTCCTGACATTGACCTGTGATCTTGCAATGTTAATCACTTAAATAGGTTACCTAGACAAATGCATTCCCAAAATTTCATTACTCTACGTTAATTATGTTTTTGTGTTGAGATGCCGGCCGGTGTGGCTGTGCGGTTCTAGGTGCTTCAGTCTGAAACCGCACGACCGCTACAGTCGCAGGTTCGAATCCTGCCTGGGGTATGGATGTGTGTGATGTCCTTAGGTTAGTTAGGTTAAAGTAGTTCTAAGTTCTAGGGGACTGATGACCTCTGATGTTAAGTCCCATAGTGCTCAGAACAATTTGAACCATTTTTTTGTGTTGAGATTTTTTGTCAGTGTATATCACCAAGAGATTACCTTTTAATTATATTGTATTGTATGTTAACCAGGGGCCTAGAAACGATGGAGAGGCTTCGTCCCCGCCGCAGCCGCAGTGGTCCACAACCCTACGACGACTACCGCAGTCCACTTCACCTCTCCGCCGCCCCACATCGAACTACTCTTTCAGGGTTGTTGTGCGGTTTGGTCCCCGGTGGATCCCCTCAGGGAACATCTCACACCAGACGAGGGAGTAACGATGATACACGTGTATGTGGAGAACTTGTTTGCACAGCAATCGCCGACATAGTGTAGCTGAGGCGGAATAACGGGAACCAGCCCGCATTCGCCGAGGCAGATGCAAAACCGCCTAAAAACCATCCACAGACTGGCCGACTCACCGGACCTCGACACAAGTCTGCCGGGCGCATTCGTGCCGGGGACCAGGCGCTCCTTCCCAGTCCGGAAAGCCGTGTGTTAGACCGCACGGCTAACCAGGCGGGCTTACCTTTTAATTACTCTTCGATTCTTACAAACAATATTCATTACCTTTATTACAAATGTAATGTATTTGTGTTTATGCCAACATTTAAAAAATTGGCTGAAATTTAAAAGACGTCTCTACTGCCATCCTACTTCCTCCTTTGATGAAACAGAGTAACCAGTAAATTCATTTCGCATTTCCTTGGCAGACGGTGTTCAGCTATATCGGTTACCTGTTCCAATGGTACATCCGTTTCGGCCCATTTGCCTTTACACCGTTCTGATTTTCGATACTGACATTTTCGCAACGGTATTGAACAGATAAAACCTCTGAAAATTTGAGAAAAATTTCCAGCAACTGGAAAGTTCGGCAAGTAGCTGCAAGAAACTACACTACTGGCCATTAAAAATTGTTACACCAAGAAGAAATGCAGATGATAAACGGGTACTCATTGGACAAATACATTATACTAGAACTGACACGTGATTACATTTTCACGCAATTTGGGTGCATAGATCATGAGAAATCAGTACCCAGAACAACTACCTCTGGGCATTGAGTCAAACAGAGCTTGGATGGCGCGTACAGCTACAGATGCCCATGCAGCTTCAACACGATGCCACAGTTCATCAAGAGTAGTGACTGGCGTATTGTGACGAGCCAGTTGCTCGGCCACCATTGACTAGACGTTTTCAGTTGGTGAGAGATGTGGAGAATGTGCTGGCCAGGGCAGCAGTCGAACATTTTTTGTATCCAGAAAGGCCCGTACAGGACCAGCAGTATGCGGTCGTGCATTATCCTGCTGAAATGCGGGGTTTCGCAGGGATCGAATGAAGGGTAGAGCCACGGGTCGTAACACATCTGAAATGCAACGTCCACTGTTCAAAGTGCCGTCAACGCGAACAAGAGGTGACCGAGACGGATAACCAATGGCACCCCATACCATCACGCCAGGTGATACACTAGTATGGCGATGACGAATACGCGCTTCCAATGTGCGTTCACCGTGAAGTCGCCAAACACGGATGCGACCATCATGATGCTGTAAACAGAACCTGGATTCATCCGAAAAAATGACGTTTTGCCATTCGTGAACCCAGGTTCGTCGTTGAGTACACCATCGCAGGCGCTCCTGTCTGTGATGCAGCGTCAAGGGTAACCGCAGCCATGGTCTCCGAGCCGATGCTGCTGCAAACGTCGTCGAACTGTTCGTGCAGATGGTTGTTGTCTTGCAAACGTCCCCGTCTGTCGACTCAGGGATCGAGACGTGGCTGCACAATCCGTTACAGCCATGATGATGCCTGTCATCTCGACTGCTCGTGATACGAGGCCGTTGGGATCCAGCACGGCGTTCCGTATTATCCTCCTGAACCCACCGATTCCATATTCTGCTAACAGTCATTGGATCTCGACCAACGCGAACAGTAATGTCACGATACGATAAACCGCAATCGCGATAGGCTACAATCCGACCTTTATCAATGTCGGAAACGTGATGGTACGCATTTCTCCTCCTTACACGAGGCATCACAACAACGTTTCACCAGGCAACGCCGGTCAACTGCTGTTTGTGTAAGAGAAATCGGTTGGAAACGTTCCTCACGTCGGCACGTTGTAGGTGTCGCCACTGGCGCCAACCTTGTGTGAATGCTCGGAATAGCTAATCATTTGGATATCACAGCATCATCTTCCTGTCGGTTAAATTTCGCGTCTGTAGCACGTCATCTTCGTGGTGTAGCAATTTTAATGGTCAGTAGTGTACTTCCATTAACTTGCGGAATCTACTTCTGGAAGTTTACGGAACCTGCGGAAGCCCACTTGCTGTGGTATTTCCACGTCGAATAACCTGTAGAAGTAGCTTCAGGAAGCGACGTGCGGAGGTTTATTTGCTAGTGCACATACGCTATTGCGGCGACTGATCTAGCATCTACCGCACCGCTTTGTCGCTGGATTAGGGTGCAATTCTATTGCGGCGGCGTTGGCGATACAAGCCATACTGTAGCATCCGTGGGCCTGTTTAGTGACTCTTCTGTGAAGTAACTGAATGGAGCCCTTTCCAACGGCGCGTCTCTAGTCGCGGCGCGACAGCACAGGCACCACGGCGGCGCACGACTTGATTGCTCGGCCATTACAAAGAGTTGCATTCAATTACATTAAAGGAGTGGACAGACGAAGTGCTGCGCAGTTTCTATTGCCACAGCCGCCGCACAGGAAACGCACCTTTAGATTAAACCTGATTTGCTGGTCTGTAGATTCTGTAGTTCGTACTGACGTTGTAACTGTTGCAGCTGCCCTCTCAGCTATTCCAAATTCACGTCTAATTGAGTCCACATCCCATTCATTATCGGTAATCGGCACCCGTGTCTGCTGAATTTTGGCACTCGCGAAAGTTTTCATTCTCAGCCAGGCTCACTACCTGCGTGATACAAATATGCTTAGGTGATATATGGCAGCACGCAGCTTTATTTGCACACCTGGATACAGAGAAGCACTTACAACTGCCGTCCGTAGAGTCACTGTCTAGGGGCAGACCGGTAGACTGCCGTAGTCCTTCGTAAATCCGTGCTCCGACGTTGTCAGTTCCCCGGCGGAAAATGTGATTTCACATTGTTACACCACTCTGAGTTAGGTATCTTAACAATATAGATCATGTACAAGAATGGGTAAATTTGAGGTATAGGTCGCCATAGTCTGCCTTCAGTGTGCTTCCCGCTGACTTCGAAAGACTTAGGTTTTGGTTCAAATGGTTCAAATGGCTCTGAGCACTATGGGACTTAACTTCTGAGGTCATCAGTCCCGTAGAACTTAGAACTACTTAAACCTAACTAACCTAAGGACATCATACACATCCATGCCCGAGGCAGGATTCGAACCTGCAACCGTAGCGGTCGCGCAGTTCCAGACTGTAGCGCCTAGAACCTCTTGGCCACCCCGGCTGGCACTTACGTTTTTATGGTGATAATGATGACATATGCGTGTGGGCGCTCAACAGCGTGGTATTCAGCGCCCATACTAAAATTTGAGATGAGTGTGGATAAAGGGTGCAAAACGATTGAAAAATTAACTGCAAGGAAAAACTAAACTAACGTCCTAAACATATGCACACACGCATACACACGCACACAAAACTCCTTCCCCACAATTATGTAGCAACTAGTCTGTACAGTGTGGTGAGAGAAGTCATGGGATACCTCCTAATATCGTGTCGGATCTCCTTGTGTCCAGTGTCGTACCGCAGCTCGACTTAGAATGGACGCAATCGGCTGAAAATCCACTGCAGAAATATTAAGCCATGCGTCCTACGTACCTGTCCATAATCGCGGAAGTGTTGCCAGTGTAGGATTTTGTGCACGAATCGACCTCTCCAGTATGTCCCATACATGTTCTATGGGATTCATGTCGGGCGATATGTGTGGCCAAATCACTCACTCGAACTGTCCAGAATGTTCTTCAGACCAATCGCGAACAGTTGTGCCTGATGACTTGGCGCGTCGTCACCCATAAAAATTCCATCGCTGTTTGCGAACATGAAGACCATGAATGGCTACAAATCGTGTCCAAGTAGCCGAACATAACCATTTCCAGTCAATGTTCAGTTCAGTTGGACCAGAGGACCCAGTCCATTCCACGTAAACACAGACCAAACCGTTATGGAGCCACCACCAGTTGGGACATTGCCTTGTTGACAACTTGGGTCCGTGGCTTCATAGGGTTTGCGGCACACTTGAACCCTACCATTAGCTATCACCAACTGAAACTGGTACTCATCTGACCAGGCGATGGTTTTCCAGTCGTCTAGGGATCAACCGATATTGTCCGAAGCCCAGGAGAGCCGCTGCAGCCGATGACGCGCTGTTAGCAAAGGCACTCGGGTCTGTCGTTTGCTGCCAGTGCCCATTAACGTCAAATTTCACCGCACTGTTCTAACGGATACGTTCATCCTACATTGATTTCTCCGGTTATTTCACGCGGTGTTGCTTGTCTGTTAGCACTGACAACTCTACGCAAACGCCGCTGCTTAAGCGACGGCCGTCTGCCACTGCATTGTCCGTGGTGAGAGGTAATGCCCGAAATTTGGTATTCTCTGCACACTTTTGACACTGTGTATCTCGGAATATTGAATTCCCAAACTATATAACCGCATCCAGTGATGCTTGTGGGCCGGTCGGTACCGTTGGACCTTCATGGCCTGTTCGGCCATAGATTAGTTTAGTTTTAACTATCTCCGAAATGGAATGTCCCATGCATCTAGCTCCAACTACCATTCCGCTTTCAAAGTTGCAGCCATAATCACTTCTGAAATCTTTTCATGTGATTGACCTGAACACAAATGAAAGCTCCGCCATGCACTGCCCTTTTATACATTGTGTACGTGATACTACTGACGTCTACACGGTGGTCCATTGATCAGGACCGGGCCAAATATCTCACGAAATAAGCGTCAAATGAAAAAACTACAAAGAACGAAACTTGTCTAGCTTGAAGGGAGAAACCAGATGGCGCCATGGTTGGCCCGCTAGATGGCGCTGCCATAAGTCAAACGGATATCAACTGCGTTTTTTTAAATAGGAACCCCCATTTTTATTACATATTCGTGAAGTTCGTAAAGAAATATGAATGTTTTAGTTGGACCACTTTTTTCGCTTTGTGATAGATGACGCTGTAATAGACACAAACATATGGCTCACAATTTTAGACGAACAGTTGGTAACAGGTAGGTTTTTTAAATTAAAATACAGAACGTAGGTAAGTTTGAACATATTATTTCGGTTGTTCCAATGTGATACACGTACCTTTGTGAACTTATCATTTCTGAGAACGCATGCTGTTACAGCGTAATTACCTGTCAATACCACATTAATGCAATAAATGCTCAAAATGATGTTCGTCAACCTCAATGCATTTGGCAATACTTGTAACGACATTCCTCTCAACAGCGAGTAGTTCGCCTTCTGTAATGTTCGCACATGCATTGACAACGCGCTGACGCATGTTGTCAGGCCGACGACCAATCCACCTGTCATGAAATATGCTATTCAATACCGCTTCAACAGCACGCGAGCTATCATTAACCCGCCAAGATCGCTGATGTTCCACTTGTCGCAGTCATCGTGGATTTTCCGTTGCCCAATAGTGCATGTTATGCCGGTTTACGTTACCGTTCCTGGTGAATGACGCTTCGTCGCTAAATAGACAGCGTGCAAAAAATCTGTCATCGTGCCGTAATTTCTCTTGTGCCCAGTGGCGGAACTGTACACGACGTTCAAAGTCGTCGCCATGCAATTCCTGGTGCATAGAAATATGGTACGGGTGCAATCGATGTTGATGTAGCATTCTCAACAGCGACGTTTTTGAGATTCCCGATTCTCGCGCAATTTGTCTGTTACTGATGTGCGGATTAGCCGCGACAGCAGCTAAAACAGCTACTTGAGCATCATAACTTGCTGCAGGTCGTGGATGACGTTTCACATGTGGCTGAACACTTCCTGTTTCCTTAAATAACGTAACTATCCAGCGAACGGTCCGGACACTTGGATGATGTCCCCCAGGATACCGAGCAGCATACATAGCACACGCCCGTTGGGCATTTTGATCACAATAGCCATACATCAACACGATATCGACCTTTTCCGCAATTGGTAAACGGTCCATTTTAACGCGGGTAATGTATTAAGAAGCAAATACCGTCAGCACTGGCGGAATGTTACGTGATACCACGTACTTATACGTTTGTGACTATTACAGCGCCATCTGTCACAAAGCGATAAAAGTGGTCCAACTAAAACATTCATATTTCTTTACGTACTACACGAATATGTAATAAAAATACGGGTTCTTATTTAAAAAAAACGCAGTTGATATCCGTTTGACCTAAGGCAGCGCCATCTAGCGGGCCAACCATAGCGGCATCTGGTTTCCCCCTTCAAGTTAGACGAGTTTCGTTCTTTGTAGTTTTTTCGTTTGGTGCTTATTTCGTAAGATACACTCCTGGAAATGGAAAAAAGAACACATTGACACCGGTGTGTCAAACCCACCATACTTGCTCCGGACACTGCGAGAGGGCTGTACAAGCAATGATCACACGCACGGCACAGCGGACACACCAGGAACCGCGGTGTTGGCCGTCGAATGGCGCTAGCTGCGCAGCATTTGTGCACCGCCGCCGTCAGTGTCAGCCAGTTTGCCGTGGCATACGGAGCTCCATCGCAGTCTTTAACACTGGTAGCATGCCGCGACAGCGTGGACGTGAACCGTATGTGCAGTTGACGGACTTTGAGCGAGGGCGTATAGTGGGCATGTGGGAGGCCGGGTGGACGTACCGCCGAATTGCTCAACACGTGGGGCGTGAGGTCTCCACAGTACATCGATGTTGTCGCCAGTGGTCGGCGGAAGGTGCACGTGCCCGTCGACCTGGGACCGGACCGCAGCGACGCACGGATGCACGCCAAGACCGTAGGATCCTACGCAGTGCCGTAGGGGACCGCACCGCCACTTCCCAGCAAATTAGGGACACTGTTGCTCCTGGGGTATCGGCGAGGACCATTCGCAACCGTCTCCATGAAGCTGGGCTACGGTCCTGCACACCGTTAGGCCGTCTTCCGCTCACGCCCCAACATCGTGCAGCCCGCCTCCAGTGGTGTCGCGACAGGCGTGAATGGAGGGACGAATGGAGACGTGTCGTCTTCAGCGATGAGAGTCGCTTCTGCCTTGGTGCCAATGATGGTCGTATGCGTGTTTGGCGCCGTGCAGGTGAGCGCCACAATCAGGACTGCATACGACCGAGGCACACAGGGCCAACACCCGGCATCATGGTGTGGGGAGCGATCTCCTACACTGGCCGTACACCACTGGTGATCGTCGAGGGGACACTGAATAGTGCACGGTACATCCAAACCGTCATCGAACCCATCGTTCTACCATTCCTAGACCGGCAAGGGAACTTGCTGTTCCGACAGGACAATGCACGTCCGCATGTATCCCGTGCCACCCAACGCGCTCTAGAAGGTGTAAGTCAACTACCCTGGCCAGCAAGATCTCCGGATCTGTCCCCCATTGAGCATGTTTGGGACTGGATGAAGCGTCGTCTCACGCGGTCTGCACGTCCAGCACGAACGCTGGTCCAACTGAGGCGCCAGGTGGAAATGGCATGGCAAGCCGTTCCACAGGACTACATCCAGCATCTCTACGATCGTCTCCATGGGAGAATAGCAGCCTGCATTGCTGCGAAAGGTGGATATACACTGTACTAGTGCCGACATTGTGCATGCTCTGTTGCCTGTGTCTATGTGCCTGTGGTTCTGTCAGTGTGATCATGTGATGTATCTGACCCCAGGAATGTGTCAATAAAGTTTCCCCTTCCTGGGACAATGAATTCACGGTGTTCTTATTTCAATTTCCAGGAGTGTATTTGGCTCGGTCACTATCAATGGACCACCCTGTATATCCGCATCTAGTGATGCTTGTAGGCTGAGAATGACACGGCGGCTGGTCGGTACCGTTGGACCTTCATGGCCTGTTCGGGCGGAGATTAGTTTAGTTTTAATTATCTCCGAAATGGAATGTCCCATGCATCTAGCTCCAACTACCATTCCGCTGTTATTAAGCTTCCTGGCATTCCGCTCTCAAAGTTGCAGCTATAACCACTTCTGAAATCTTTTCATGTGATTCACTTGAGTACAAATGAAACCTCCGCCATGCACTGCCCTTTTATACATTGTGTACGCTTTACTACTGACGTCTATATATGTGCATGTCGCTATTGCTTGACTTTTTGTCACCTCAATGTAGATTATGAGTGACGTGAATAAACTGAAAAAATCAGTGCCTATCACCATTTCCTTATCAGGCAGGTAGTAGCACTCACATGTTAATCTGCTTGCCTGGACCATGGAGACTTTTTCATTTGGTGGGTGTTTCATTGCCTAATTGAATAATTTAAAGAAAAAGGACAGAGGAAAAACTACAGAATAGTGATATCCAGTAAAAGCAACTAAATTTGAGTACATATACTGCAGGAAGACACAGAGATACGAGGTAGCCTGTCACAGAGCTTTATGGAGAGCATCCACAATTCTGAATGGTTTGGCGAGTTGCCGCCTTGCTGTAGGACTAGGAATGAGACTAAAGGACACATTGAAAACAATGAGCATCTAAACGAGAATAGGTCCAGACACTAGAGAGAGCGGGAATGCTTAGATGAAGCTAATCAAGAAACAGAGTTGCTAGCCATGAGTTGCTTATTAGATGCTCAGAGGCAGCAGCTGAACGCCAGGACTTACCACATTGCAGTCATTGGAGTCACGATGCCGGATGCTCGTAATGAAAAATGTAGCGATCTCACGAAAGCAACTATCTTAATAGCTGCGCGCTTCCTAGCGAGGAACATGATGACCATACCAATCGGTATGTTTAGAAGGCTGCTCCCAGGGCGATGGAAGGCAACGCTTGCGTACCAAAATGGCGGTAACTGCCGCCCTCCTATCATCTGTGACGTATCCTCTTCCAAGATCAGCAACCGAATGGGCTGCGAGAGCGGCTCTCGGTGCTGTTTGTAAACTCAGACACCGCACCATTATGAGCGTCCACTTTAAACAAGTAGGTCTCCGTTGCCAAAGTCACAGCGGGAGAAAACGAACCATTGGTGTAGCGTCGCTGCGTTGGTTGCTCTTCCCTTTTGACTCTGAGTATGACTTATCTGTTTGAGTGGGAATTCCCTGAACGAGGCAGAAACTAGCATGCCTAAACCACATCTAACTCCTCGTTAAATTCAAAAGTACCGGCCAGGTACTTCTGAGGAAACTGGCCATCTTGAGCATTTTCTGCGTTAGACAAATGGAGAATGTGGCAATTATTTTGTTCCTTCCATTCGATGGTGCTCCATGTGCGCAATCCGTCGGTGGTGTTTATTGGCTTGGTAAAATTAATCTAATTGCGTAAATTGATCGATTAAGTTTTATGACTTTTAATTAATGATCCAGCTACTCTGAGAGTATTATCAATAAGCTCGATATTTAATAGTTAACATTAACCTGCGGTTGGTCCGGATAGCCATTGTGGCCACGTCATACGCGTTGTACCGGGTGACCAAAAAGTCAGTATAAATTTGAAAACTTAATAAACCACGGAATAATGTAGATAGAGAGGTAAAAATTGACGTACATGCTTGGAATGACATGGGGGTTTTATTAGAACCACCCCATATTGCTAAACGCGTGAAAGATCTCTTGCTCGAGTCGTTTGGTGATGATTGTGTGCTCAGCCGCCATTTTCGTCATGCTTGGCCTCCCAGGTCCCCAGACCTCAGTCTGTGCGATAATTGGCTTTGCGGTTACCTGAAATCGCAAGTGTATCGTGATCGACCGACATCTCTAGCGATGCTGAAAGACAACATCCGACGCCAATGCCTCACCATACCTCCAGACATGCTTTACAGAGCTTTTCACAACATTATTCCTCGACTACATCTATTGTTGAGGAGTTATGGTGGAGATATTGAGCATTTCCTGTAAAGAACATAATCTCTGCTTTGTCTTACTTTATTATGCTAATTATTGCTATTCTGATCACATGAAGAGCCATCTGTCGGACATTTTTTGAACCTTTGTATTTTTTGGTTCTAATAAAACCTCATGTCATTGCAAGCATGTGTGTCAATGTGTACCTCTCTATCTACAATATTCCGTGATTTATTCAGTTTTCAAATTTATACTGACTTTTTGATCACCCGGTATGTCCTCGAAGAGAGTCCGCATTACAATCATTCCTCGCTAATGAAACACAATCCCTACTTAACCATTATACGCAAAGAACATCAAATATGCACTTTTTTTAAAAATATGTGTGATAGGAAAATAACGAAACAAGGAATATTTATACAACCAAAAAACAATTTTTCTCGAAGGACTGCCTCTGTACATAAACATACCTTACAAAATCCTACCCTAACTGCAAAGGTGGAGCAAGTTCCATTGCCACTTCCAGCAAATAGCTGTTTATTCAGAAATGGGTTCTCTTTCAAACAGAATAACAGTTCTTTACTGGGTTTCGTAGCTTCATTCTCATTCTTAATTTATAATTTGGTATGGACAGTCTGCCCAAATCAGGCTCCCTTGCCAGAAAAAGGTCCGATTACACCGGCTCTACGGCATTTTCATGAGGCACTTGGAAAAGATTGGTCTTGGAGACTTTTTGAGCACCAGGCCACGTCACGCTAAGCTTGTTTGCGTATTCCTTGAAGTTTCACTTTCTCCCTCTCTATCTGAAAACAAGAGTCACAGACCCTCGCGGCACGCGCACGGGTATAGCAATGGCAAAGCTGCGGTAGGCGACGAGCTGGGGAGAAACAGCCTGGGCGTGGTGGGGGGGTGGGGTGGGATGGGGAGGGGGGAGAGGGGGGAGGGGGATCACAGTTGGCTACGTGGGAAAGCGGATTCGTGACGGACGGTACGGTAGCCTGCTGCTCTCACCACAATTTGTGAACTGCGGACAGCCCTCTCTTAATTATGTGGACTGCGGACAGCGGTAAACTGGGGCCATCAGAACAGAGGATTAATCAGCCAGTTAGCATTACCCGGGAGACACTATGAGGAGGTTAGCTGAGTGCCTCCCATATTCTCCACCGAAATTACAACTAAAACATTAATCAACGAATATATTATTGACAAACATCAAATCGTCAAAAATAAGTCATTCGGTTTCCTCTTCTTCGGTTCTTGGGGCAAAAATGTGAAGCTAACTCTTTTAACTTAAACACTGTTCACTGCTTCAAGGATTGCAATTTTGAAATCGATGAAAACATCTTTCGGTTTGATATCTTTCTCTAGAAGCCGCTGCTGAACTCTTCATTGCCAACGTTTGTGGTTCAATCGATTGCCTCTTTTGTGGTATCGATGGACGATGATAGCACCTATAGGATATGATGAAGCGGGAATGTGAAACACCCACATAAGCAGTGAACAAATAAAAATGAACAAAACTGAGAGGAGGAGCTGAACTATGTGTTCCATGACGTTTCTCCCTGCGTCAATAATATGCTGTTCAAATTTGACGTCATTCTGAGCAGTGGTACACTTTCCACAGTGTTTTGAAACTGGAATTTTAATTATGGACACCCTGTATACAGGGTGTTTCAGAAGTTATAGTCAGTATTCAGGCATATGACAGGAATGATCATTCAAAACAAAAAAGTCAAGTAAACGTGGGCTCCAAAACGCATACATTAAGAGTTATGAGCAATTCCTACTCTTCGACATCGTGAAATAAATCTGCAAGCTCTTTGCTTTCCATATTTTGGGAAGTGATAGTAGGGACAAAAACAACAAAAAAATGTCCAGCACACATGTACTCTAAAATGAGAACCTTCGGAGCTATGAGCACTTGTTCACCTCTGCAACTTTGAAAACAACTCTTCTAATGAACAAGTGCTCGTAACTTTTAAAGTATGCATTTTAGAGCACATATTTACTGGACATTTTTTTCTTGTTTTGGTCCATACCACCATTTTGCAAAACATGGAAAGCAAAGATCTTGCAGCAGAAGGGATTTGTTTCACAGTATCGAAGATAAGAATTGTTCATAGATCTTAAGGTATACACTTTGATATAAAAAAATTCCAAGACACCCCCAAACATATACATTTTTCATATTAGGTGCATTGTGCTGCCACTTACTGCCAGGTACTCCACATCAGCGACCTCAGTAGTCATTAGACATCGTAACAGAGCAGAATGGGGCACTACGTGGAACTCACGGACTTCGAACGTGGTTAGGTGATTGGGTGTCACTTGTGTCATACGTCTGTACGCGAGATGTCCACACTCCTAAACATCCCTAGGTCCACTGTTCCCGATGTGATAGTGAGGTGGAAACGTGAAGGGACACGTACAGCACAAAAATGTACGGGCCGGCCTAGTCTGTTGACTGACAGAGACCGCTGACAGTTGAAGAGAGTCGTAATGTGTAATAGGCAGACATCTGTTCAGATCACCACACAGAAATTCCAAATTGCATCAGGATCCACTGCAAGTACTATGGCAGTTAGGCGGGACGTGAGAAAACTTGGATATCATGGTCGAGCGTTGCTCATAACCCACACATCACGCCGGTAAATGCCAAACGACGCCTCGCTTGGCGTAAGGAGCGTAAACACTGGACGATTGAACAGTGGAAAAACATTGTGTGGAGTGACGAATTCGGTACACTATCCGGCGGCAGGGTGTGGGTATGGCGAATGCCCGGTGAACGTAATATGTCAGCGTGTGTAGTTTCAACAGTAAAATTCAGAGGCGGTGGTGTTATGGTGTGGTCATGTTTTTCATGAGGGGGCTTCCATCCCTTATTGTTTTGCGTGGCACTATCACAGCATAGGCCTGCATTGATGTTTTAAGCGCCATCTTGCTTCCCACTGTTGAAGAGCAATTCGGGATGGCGATTGCATCTTGCAACACGATCGAGCACCTGTTCATTCTGCACGGCTTGTGGCGGAGTGGTTACACGACAATAACATTCCTGTAATGGATTCCTGATCTGATTTTGGCTTCGAATGATAATTCCTGCCATATCCCTGAATATGGAGCTTCACTTCTGAAACACCGTGTATATAGGGTTTCTCTCTGAACTGTTGTCAGGCGCATTTTCTCTGGTTACATATTTGCAATTTCGTTTTTGCATTGTGTAGCTGGAGTCAGCCCAAACAAGCGACTGTCACCTAACCTGAACCCCTCACCTCCAGACCATCCAACAGAAAGCTCTTTCCCACCTCCACCTTCTGAAACTCCTGTCTGGCCAGACATGGGGATTGCACCCTTCCACCATACCCCACACCTACAAATCCCTCATCCATCCTATCCTCTGTTATGCCAGCATTGCCTGGATCTCCTCACCCACCCACTTTTACAAGGCCCTCCAAATCCTTGAACCCCATATGCTCCACCTTGCCTTCTGTATCTGCCTTTCTTCCCCCACACAGCTCCTGTATGAACTCATCCCCTTCCACCACCTCCTCCTGTTCCTCCAACATCTCCGCATCCTTTACATTGTCCGTAGGCTTGATCCCCCCCCCCCCCCCTGGTTTCCGGCTTCCTCTCCATCCCCCGCCCATTGCCGCACCTCTATCGCTGTATCCCTCCCTCTCTCCACCTCCACACCCTCCATCTCCTTCATCAGGCCAATTTCCAGCGCCGCCCCCTCCTGGATGATGAACTTCACCATGACATATACCCTTCCTTCCAACTATAATCTGGCCTTGTTTCGCCCCTCCACGCGTCTTTCCGTCCCACGTCCCTCCCTACATGTCCCTCTTCAGCGCGCCCCCCGCCCATCTCCCCCCCTCTCTTCCCTCCCTCCATTTTTCCCTTCTCCCTCATCTCCTTGCGCCTGGCAGATCCTCCGTTTTGATCATAGTCAGTGTGCCACATCAGTGTTGTGTTTAGTGCTGTTTCTCCTGTGCATCGAGAAGTGTGATTTTAATTGTGTGCTGGCCTTGTACTTAGTGTTACTGTCAGTGTTTGTTATGTGCTACGCCATCTGTCGATACTATTATGCTCTAGTCATACTGCGCCTTGTGTTCTTTTAATTGTCCCAGTGTGTGGTTTTTTGTGTGTGCTACTTTTTTACGGTTTTTATCTACATTTTATAGTCGCCCCTTTTTATCTATTGTCTTCCATGATGTTCCCCTTTTTTATACACTACTGGCCATTAAAATTGCTACACCACGAAGATGACGTGCTACAGACGTGAAATTTAACCGACAGGAAGAAGATGCTGTGATATGCAAATGATTAGCTTTTCAGAGCATTCACACAAGGTTGGCTCCGGTGGCGACACCTACAACGTGCTGACGTGAGGAACGTTTCCAACCGATTTCTCATACACGAACAGCAGTTGACCGGCGATGCCTGGTGAAACGTTGTTGTGATGCCTCGCGTAAGGAGGACAAATTCGTACCATCACGTTTCCGACTTTGATAAAGGTCGGATTGTAGCCTATCGCGATTGCGTTTTATCGTATCGCGACATTGCTGCTCGCGTTGGTCGAGATCCAATGACTGTTAGCAGAATATGGAATCCGTGGGTTCAGGAGGGTAATACAGAACGATGTGCGGGATCCCAACGGCCTCGTATCACGAGCAGTCGAGATGACAGGCATCTTATCTGCATGGCTGTAACGGATCGTGCAGCCACGTCTCGATCCCTGAGTTAACAGATGGGGATGTTTGCAAGCCAACAACTATCTGCACGAACAGTTCGACGGCGGTTGCAGCAGCATGGACTATCAGCTCGGAGACCATGGCTGCAGTTACCCTTGACTCTGCATCACAGACAGGAGTGCCTGCGATGTTGTACTCATCGACGAACCTGTCTGCACGAATGGCGAAACATCATTTTTTCGGACGAATCCAGGTTCTGTTTACAGCATCATGTTGGTCGCATCCGTGTTTGGCGACATCGCGGTGAACGCACATTGGAAGTGTGTGTCTGTCATCGACATACTGGCGTATCACCCGCCGTGATGGTATGGGGTGCCATTAGTTATACGTCTCGGTCACCTCTTGTTCGCATTGACGGCACTTTGAACAGTGGACGTTACATTTCAGATGTGTTACGACCCGTGGCTCTACCCTTCATTCGATCCCTGCGAAACCCTACATTTCAGCAGGATAATGCACGACCACATGTTGCTGTTCCTGTACGGGCTTTTCTGGATACAGAAAATGTTCGACTGCTGCCCTGGCCAGTTCATTCTCCAGATCTATCACCAATTGAAAACGTCTAGTCAATGGTGGCCGAGCAACTGGCTCGTCACAATACGCCAGTCACTACTCTTGATGAACTGTGGTATCGTGTTGAAGCTGCATGGGCAGCTGTACAATGAATACCCGTTTCTCATCTGCATTTCTTCTTGGTGTAGCAATTTTAATGGCCAGTAGTGTATCCATGTTCTCCATGTTTTCTCCTTAGTTATTTTTAAATGTCTTCTATTGTGTGTTCTATGTCTTTCGTCTGAAGAGCAGCGCATATGCTGCTGCCAGCGCACCCCGATGGGGAATTGAAATACAATAAAGGAAGAAAACAACCCAAGCAAGTATTGCTCATCACGTCTTTCATGCGACGCCCAGTGATGACAGAAAGCGTCGGTTTGTTTCCCATTACAAACAAAATGAATTTTAAAGCAGAATTTTACGAGATCTGTCGATAGAGCGGTCCCAGATTAGTCTCTCATATCTTATCGATACGTAGTAACAGAGACAGTAAAACACGAAGAATAACCAGTACTCCAGCAGGGACAGCACTGCCTTGGCCTGCGCTGGCTGCTGTTGCCAACCATCCAGCATTGCTGACAAGGGAAGCTCCTCATCGCACCCTCCTCAGATTTAGGGGTAAGATGGCCCAGCGGATAGCCCATCAAAAACTGAACGCAGATCAAGCATGAAAACAGGAAGAAGGTGTGCTGAAAAAAAAAGCGAACTCGAAACAGTGAACGGTCCGCGTTAACAAGGGCAGCACCGAGCGCAATGGAAGAGCTACGCGCTCGTGGTTCTAGCTGACACGGTACCACAGCGTATTCGGTCTGAGGGCTGGTTGCCATCTATGATAAAAGAAGATAAAAGGAATCCACGATGAACTTTAACAGATGTCATGTGACGCCCACCCAGACCAAATGCAACGAACAATTCTCAACAAAATTAAGAGATGGGGAAAAATAAAAAAGAAGTGGTCACGTTATTGGACTGCTAAGCGAACGAAGTGGCTCAAACCTCGTTCGTCCCACTTATTTTCATTATACTTCTTGTTTCCTAAAATTGTGAACTGTCCGTCTGGTCACTGAAATGTTTCTTCTGTTACTGTAGTCTTGTCAGTTGTCACACTGTCATTGGTTATAGGATATGAGTCATGTGGTAAGAATACGTTACCGTAGCAAGTAAATGTGATAAATAGTAAGAGCAGGCTAGGTACCACATGGACGTCTCACAGAAATGAAAACAACAAGTGAACGGGTATGAACTATGTTACAACAAAGGAATTCGAGAGTCAAAACGTCCAAAACGGAACGGAACTTAAAAAACGCTAAAAACTTATGTTTTGACAGAGCACAGGGAGAACTGTGTGATTAAGAAACTGTTGCGTTCATTTGTTGCAGCTTATGTGACAAACTATTATGTTTTCATCATTTCCTTGGGAGTGAGCACATTCACATTCATACGAACACCTATATCAGACAAGGAGGCATATCTCACTCACTCACCAGGCGAGGAATTTAGGTGCGTAGATAAGAGATTCCTATCATATGACACACGTACTGTCACTAATGCCGTGTATGATACGACAGACGTGTTTTCCGGTGGAGGATTCGGCTGACTTGTCGCCTTGACATTAAACTTTTGCGGTTCCCATTCGAAAGCCACTTTCGGTCGCTAATAGAGCAGTTGTGCGCAATCAGCTTTCATTACAGGTCTCTTCCTGTCACCTCGCTGTTGCAAACGGACGTTACACACACATGAATTTGAACAGAGCGAAAAGCGAAAAAAAAGAAGAATATTGGGAACGACGGAGCTTCGAACACGGCTCGCCTACTTTTTAGACTAGTATCATAATCATTTAAACACGACTCCCTAGCTATTACACACTCGTCTTGTAAGTAGGCTGTTTAGGCTTTTTTACTGGTAACGCCACGTAGCGTTCTGTATGAAAAATCACTGGCTGTGCTGTGTGCAGTCTGTGGCTAGTTTGCATTGTTGTCTGCCATTGTAGTGTTGGGCAGCGGCAGCTAGATGTGAACAGCGCGTAGCGTTGCGCAGTTGGAGGTGAGCCGCCAGCAGTGGTGGATGTGGGGAGAGAGATGGCGGAGTTTAGAAATTTGTAATATTCATTTGCTAACTATGCCTACTAGTAGTTAGTGCCTTCCGTAGTTTGAATCTTTTATTTAGCTGGCAGTAGTGGCGCTCGCTGTATTGCAGTAGTTCGAGTAACGGAGATTTTTGGTGAGGTAAGTGATTTGTGAAAGGTATAGATTAATGTTAGTCAGGGACATTCTTTTGCAGGGATTTTTGAAAGTCAGATTGCGTTGCGCTAAAAAAATATTGTGTGTCAGTTTAAGCACAGTCATGTATAATTGTTCAAAGGGGACGTTTCAATCTATGTTGCACTCTTGTGACTCGACCGTTTCCCTTGCGAGTCACTGTTGGATTTATGCTTATTCTTGCTGTTTTACTGTCCCTGTCAGTACATAGAGATAAAACGAATGTCGGTCACTTCTAATCTGGCATCACTCTGTCGAATGGGCTCGCAAAACACTGCTTTAAAAATCATTTTGATTGTAGTGGGAAACAAACCGACGGTTTCTTCCGACACTGGGCTTCGCATGAAAGACTATTTGCTTCGGCTGACTCCAGCTACTCAATGCTGACACGAAATTGCAGATATGTGTGTGCTGTTTTCTTCACCTGTTGTTTGTCATACCAGTCAGTATTATTAATGTATCGTTTCCAATGTGAAAAAGTAATAAAACCCTCTAAACTGGGTGGTCCATTGATCGTGACAGGGGCAAATATCTCACGAAATACGCGTCAAACGAAAAAACTAAAAAGAACGAAACTTGTCTAGCTTGAAGGGGGAAACCAGATGGTGCTATGGTTGGCCCGCTAGATGGCGCTGCCATAGGTCAAACGGATATCAACTACTTTTTTAAAATAGGAACCCCCCCATTTTTTATTAATTATTCGTGTAGTACGTAAAGAAATATGAATGTTTTCGCTTTGTGATAGATGGCGCTTTAATAGTCACAATTTTAGACGAACAGTTGGTAACAGGTAGGTTTTTTAAAATAAAATACAGAACGTAGGTACGTTTGAACATTTTATTTCGGTTGTTCCAATGTGATACACGTACCTTTGTGAACTTATCATTTCTGAGAACGCATGCTGTTACAGCGTGATTATTTGTAAATACCACATTAATGCAATAAACGCTCAACATGAAGTCCGTCAACCTCAATGCATTTGACAATACGTGTAAAGACATTCCTCTCAACAGCGAGTAGTTCGCCTTCCGTAGTGTTCACACATGCATTGACAATGCGCTGACGCATGTTGTCAGGCGTTGTCGGTGGATCACGATAGCAAATATCCTTAAACTTTCCCCACAGAAAGAAATCCGGGGACGTCAGATCCGGTGAACATGCGGGCCATGGTATGGTGCTTCGACGACCAATCCACCTATCATGAAATATGCTATTCAATACCGCTTCAACCGCATGCGAGCTATGTGCCGGACATCCATCATGTTGAAAGTACATCGTCACTCTGTCATGCAGTGAAACATCTTGTAGTAACATCTACCGGTGTTACGTACATTACGCAGGAAATCAGCATACATTGCTCCATTTAGATTGCCATCGATAAAATGGAGGCCAATTATCCTTCCTCCCATAATGCCGCACCATACATTAACCCACCAAGGTCGCTGATGTTCCACTTGCAGCCATCGTGGATATTCCGTTGCCCAATAGTGCATATTATACCGGTTTACGTTACCGCTGTTGGTGAATGACGCTTCGTCGCTAAATAGACAGCGTGCAAAAAATCTGTCATCGTGCCGTAATTTCTCTTGTGCCCAGTGGCAGAACTGTACACGACGTTCAAAGTCGTCGCCATGCAATTCCTGGTGCGTAGAAATATGGTACGGGCGCAATCGATATTGGTGTAGCATTCTCAACACCGACGTTTTTGAGATTCCCGATTCTCGCGCAATTTGCCTGCTACTGATGTGCGGACTAGCCGCGACAGCAGCCAAAACACCTACTTTGGCATCATCATTTGTTGCAGGTCGTGGTTGACGCTCCACATGTGGCTGAACACTTCCTGTCTCCTTAAATAACGTAACTATACGGCGAACGGCCCGGACACTACATAGCACGCGCCCGTTGGGCATTTTGATCACAATAGCCATACATCAACACTATACCGACCTTTTCCGCAATTGGTAAACGATCCATTTTAACATGGGTAAATGTATCACGAAGCAAATACCGTCAGCATTGGCGGAATGTTACGTGATACCACGTACTTATACGTTTGTGGCTATTACAGCGCCATCTATCACAAAGCGAAATAAGTGGTCCACCTAAAACATTCATATTTCTTTGCGTACTACACGAATATGTAATAAAATTGGGGGTCCTAATCTAAAATAGCAGTTAATATCCGTTTGACCTATGGCAGCGCCATCTAGCGGGCCAACCATAGCGCCATCTGGTTTCCCCCTTCAAGCTAGACGAGTTTCGTTCTTTATAGTTTTTTCGCTTGATGCTTAGTTCGTGAGATATTTGGCCCGGTCACTATCAATGGACCACCCTGTATATTGAGAGTGTGGCAAAAAAGGTATCTATTACTATGTAACAATGGTATCGAAAAAGAAGAATGTAAATATTTTTTAAAGATAGCCATTGGAAACGTAGTATATAGATTCTTCTTTGCTAATAATAGTGTAAATAAATAGTATCTCTCTATATGACTATCAAGTCTCTCTGTAGAAAAAAGATATTGCCAGCATTAGTGTAAAATGTATCTTCATGTTTCTCATCATTAAAGTACTAAAAAATGTTAGCAAAAGCGTGTTGAAAAACTTTGTGAGCAATGAAAAAATGTTAATAAACCAGGTTTTGATAGCAAAGAAAAAATATTGTCATACGGTTTATTTGGATTCTGAATACTGAGGTATTTTTTTCTCAATACCTGCCAGCTGTGAGTCACATTTATTTGGAGTTGTAAAATATTTAGAAGCAATCTAAAGTGGGATGATTTCATAAAAACGAAAAACGGCTCACGTGGATCAGATATTGACACTGCTACTGATAAAATCACGAAAGGAAGAAAGTGCTCTCTCTGCAATGGAGTAGTAAATACCCTGTGATTTACTACCAGTGGTGTAGTATAACAGTAGTATGGAATCTCATCGCCTATCATACGAAATACATTACATTTACATATGTCGAGGTTCCTGTAGCAGTCATCCATCCTCTGCAATTCGCTGTTACATACCAAAAACTGCCGGAAAACCTATTTGAGCATAAAATTGGAAAAAATCCAGTTGCATTCGCTCTCGATATTAAGAATGCGCCAGACGAAGCTGTATGTTAATTGCAGAATTTCCCAGTTAATGTTGGTTGCTCGAATCCTACATTACGTTACACTTTCTCACCCAAAGTATCAAATACTCTAATCGACACTCACCTTATACAGTGTTAAGTGTATGTCCTCATAACCACACCTTCGAACCACATACAAATAAAAATTCTGCTTTATTGTTTGCACATAACTGCTGTCTTTATTCATACTGCAGCTAATCGTTTATTAAATACTTCTTATGAGGAATCGCTTAAGAATATAATATTGGTTCAAACACTGGATCGCTTCATCTTTATAAGTTGGTCGTATGATCATGACGTCATGTTTGTTAATGACTCAAAAACAATAGGCTATATATGATGTGATGATTCTGAAAAAACTCGTTTAAAAACAATGGTCATAAATTTATGTAAACGAGATGTTTTGCTTTATTTTTCACAGAGTGTTTTAACAGAAAACCTCTAACGTTAGTGGCACGAATTTAGAAACTTTTTTCCGTCATCTACCCATCAGAACCAGGGTAGCAGGGCATGCAAAACATTGTACAAATTGTTTTCTTGTGCTGGTCAGGAATTGACGGATTTCACACCCTATGCCTGCTGACACTGTCCTGAGGCAAGAGATTTAGTATTACTGAAAGATTCTAATGATTACCTACTCGATGGAAGTCTTTTCACCATGTTATTTGCGATTGATAAGCATGAGAAAAATAATACACAGAAACAAAACGCAATACTGGCTGCCAACATAAATCGCCAACAACATAAACAATACTAAGAGAGTAGTAACTTCATTTCTTTAATTCATTCTCTTTCTAAAGCTACTGCTAATCGTATGGTTGCTCAGAATCGCACATAGATCCAACAAGTATATTACGCGCTCCATGATGACAAGATTAAAAACAAGATAACTGCAAATCGTTTCAGGTTCACCACTATTTCAAATAACCCTATTTTATGATACTGATTTTTAAATCGTATTTAAAAGAAAAACCCTACTATTTGATCCTATTACAAAATCTTAAGTCAACCGTGAATGGTCTGCGTATTTATAAATGTAGCATCAGTGGCTATGCATGTACACGGATGCAGCTTTCACAGCAAATATGCAGCGCACACACTCTGATTTTTTTCAACGAATGAGTCAACGCTCAAACACTTAACAGTGCGTAAAATATGCAGAAAAGTACTAAATCATGCATACAATCACCTAACAGGACATTTCGGCGTTGCCAGTTGCCTTCGTTCTTTTATCTTTTTTATAATGTGTAGAAACTTTCCGGACTTTTTGGAGGAAAAAACGAAAATGACATTTCTTGACCCTATAATAGCGCAGATTATACCACAATTCATGAAACGGACCAAAATTTACTTTTGTGAAAAAAAGTCAGCTTTTTTATTTTTTGACCCTGTCTCATCACCAGATAACTTTCGATTTGGCCTTCTCATCTCATTCATACACATTAAGTTTGAGCATGTCAACACTCATTAGCAGGTACAGGATTTTTTTCAGTTTTTTTCTGACGGATGATGGGGCGATGTGTTACCCCTTCCTTTGCTCAAAATAACTCTTTGATCGAAAAATCACTAAAAAATCCGTTGAACCTTAAGTAAATAGTGTCTTCTATTCTTGATCGAAGCGGAGGCTACCCTCGCATCTATAAATCCCCCTTGCTCATACTTAAAGCAATATTAAGTAAAATATTTCATTTAGCACAAGTAGAATGTTCACGTTCAAGGTTACTTGTGTCATATGGGCAAGAGGAAGCAGGTAGAAGCAGTTCCAGGTGAATTCTGGGGACAAGGTATACATCGCCCTGCTGGCCGATGTTACGCTTCCTTACGACAGAAAAAGTAGCTCCTAGCTTTTAAATAAAAATAGTCACTTGCAATTAAAAGAACAATTTCACAAATGTTCTTCTGACTGTTCACGCAATGGCAGTGTGGGAAGCGTCAGAATTCAGAGAAGTATTGACGTTATCAAAACTCTATTTCCAGCTTGGACGCCACCCCCAATTTTAGAGCGGTTACGTGTGCAACAGTTCTGGCGTTCGATCTGTCTTCTGCTAAACATGTGAAAGGATGAACCATATTCAACTGTTAAAAAAAGACACATACATTTATGAAGATATATAGCATACTTAGTCCTTTTCATTGAAAACGACCCAATTTTACAGTGTGTCACAAAATTTAAAGAAAATGATACGAGCCGTAAATTCCACATTAAAACTGTTACATAAGCGCTTTTAGCTAGTTTAAACTTCGTTAAGAGAAGCGGAAATGGACTGTACCGAATAAAACAGTAAAAGCTTGGAAATGAGAAACGGGTTCATCAAAGCAAAAAACGTATTAAGTGAAGAAACTAAAACTAAGAAAAGAACTACCATAACTTATGAACAAAGATTCCTATGTGTATGTACATATAACGTCAGCAGTTGCATTTCTATGTGTGTAAAACAAAAAGATTGCTAATGAAATAACCGTTACGTATGTACATCTATGTGTGTACAGATACATACATGTATTCTGTACATACGAAAAACAATTTTATATGTACAATTTAATTTCCAAAAAAATCAATTTGCTCATCCCACGATTGTGATCAAAATTTGTATTTATTAACGTTTATAGCAGTTTCAATCGATTTTGACCTTAAAAAAAAGGCATAAGTTGGACCTCGTGCGACCAGCTGAATTTGCCTATTGAGCGTCTTCGGCCTAGAGCCCAGAACTCAGTAACCCTGACAAAAAATAGAAAATAAATCAACTGAGAAATTGTTTTTTTCATTTTCACTCCTTCGAGATCTCAAGTTTTTAGACTAGTCCATTTCTGGCCTTTATAAATGTCTTTATAAAAGCTCGTTCCGTATAATATCATATCTTTCCTGAAACAACATCGTTTTGGAGTATGTCGTAACTAGTATTACATAACAAATACAAATAACAACTTTTATGCAAATGCATAGATAGCAGCACTGGCGAATGCAGTCGCTTAAAGCGCCAGGTCAATACTGTATAAATACCGACTCTGAAGTTATAGGCCCTACCTCACCCGCAAATACAGCAGCGATGAATGGTTTCAGATGCACGTCATAAGACCTGTACAAACGGAGGATTAAAATTCATAGACACTAAATTAAAATCATCCAAGTTAGTAGGATCCAATGACAAATAACGCCAGAATGATGATAAAATACAAAATGAGAAGTAAACGCGCAGATTTAGAACAAGTGTAAAGAAAAGCTCGCAACGATGTAAAAAAGACGAGATACTATAAATGCTTCTGTGAAACGCAACTCTTTCAGATGAAGCCACAAAAATTTTACGCTGCATGAAGAGTAAGAACGGTAGAACAATATTCTTAGTGGATGCTTTAGAGTAGCATAAAATATTATTAAACGAAAATTCATGAAGGAACTACGTGAGACAACTGCTTTTCCTGAACAAAATCAATTTTTTTTCACACTGCTCACATTTCCATGGATGGTCTAATATTTGCCACGCTGGATGAGACACTGGAAATTCGATACATTCAGAATGAAAACAGTGTTTACGCGACTCATAGTGAATCATTTTATGATACCCAGTGCCCGGTTACTTACACGTACAGTACAGCCGAATATCTGTTAAATCTAATGGACGCTCGGTACTAGAACTACTTCGAGCACATGGAAAATTAAGCAAGATATTCAAATGTCTTAATAGCGAAGTACGCAATTTTTTTACCAAGCGCATATACCTTAGAGCTAGGATTTACTGTTCGCATCAACTCAACAGCACAGACCTTCCCTTCGAAGACTAGAAGACTGCGAAGGAGACCATTCAAGAAACTGAACATAAGACACAACCTTGCTTTTAGTGCCCTACTTTCAGACGCATTCAACCCCCGTCCACAGTAAATGTCTATACAATTGCCTAGAGTCTTCAGAGTAGCATACATATTTTCGTATGGTGTAATCTGTAAAACCAAGGTCTGACTTCGGGAAAGGAAACCTACCGGGTGACCTTTGCAAGGGTCTTGAGGATGAGCCCGCCCAGAACTGAACACATTAACACGTTCGCTGCCACTGTAATTGGCCTTGCGTTGCCACATAACCAATTATTTTTCTAATAGAATCTCAAACTGTATTGCTAAAAGCAATATACGAGGTGCATTCAAGTTCTAAGGCCTCCGATTTTTTTTCTCCGGACTGGAAAGAGATAGAAACATGCGCATTGTTTTAAAATGAGGCCGTGTTCATTGTCAATACGTCCCAGAGATGGCAGCACCGTACGACAGATGGAATTTTACCGCCAGCGGCGAGAATGAGAACTGTTTTAAATACTTAAAATGGCGACGTTTTCCTTACTTGAACAGCGTGCAATCATTCGTTTTCTGAATTTGCGTGGTGTGAAACCAATTGAAATTCATCGACAGTTCAATGAGACATGTGGTGATGGAGTTATGGATGTGTCGAAAGTGCGTTCGTGGGTGCGACAGTTTAATGAAGGCAGAACATCGTATGACAACAAACCAAAACAACCTCGGGCTCGCACAAGCCGGTCTGACGACATGATAGAGAAAGTGGAGAGAATTGTTTTGGGGGATCGCCGAATGACTGTTGAACAGATTGCCTCCAGAGTTGGCATTTCTGTGGGTTCTGTGCACACAATCCTGTATGACGACCTGAAAATGCGAAAAGTGTCATCCAGGTGGGTGCCACGAATGCTGACAGACGACCACATGGCTGCCCGTGTGGCATGTTGCCAAGCAATGTTGACGTGCAACGACAGCATGAATGGGACTTTCTTTTCGTCGGTTGTGACAACGGATGAGACGTGGATGCCATTTTTCAATCCAGAAACAAAGCGCCAGTCAGCTTTATGGAAGCACACAGATTCACCGCCACCAAAAAAATTTCGGGTAACCGCCAGTGCTGAAAAAATGATGGTGTCCATGTTCTGGGACAGCGAGGGCGTAATCCTTACCCATTGCGTTCCAAAGGGCACTACAGTAACAGGTGCATCCTACGAAAATGTTTTGAAGAACAAATTCCTTCCTGCACTGCAACAAAAACGTCCGGGAAGGGCTGCGCGTATGCTGTTTTACCAAGACAACGCACCCGCACATCGAGTTAACGTTACGCAACAGTTTCTTCGTGATAACAACTTTGAAGTGATTCCTCATGCTCCCTACTCACCTGACCTGGCTCCTAGTGACTTTTGGCTTTTTCCAACAATGAAAGACACTCTCCGTGGCCGCACATTCACCAGCCGTGCTGCCATTGCCTCAGCGATTTTCCAGTGGTCAAAACAGACTCCTAAAGAAGCCTTCGCCGCTGCCGTGGAATCATGGCGTCAGCGTTGTGAAAAATGTGTACGTCTGCAGGGCGATTACGTCGAGAAGTAACGCCAGTTTCATCGATTTCGGGTGAGTAGTTGATTAGAAAAAAAAATCGGAGGCCTTAGAACTTGAATGCACCTCGTAAAATGTATTTATTTTGTAAGTAAAAGATAAAATTTACTCTTGCGATTTTTTTTTTTTTGCGCACTAAGGCGTCAGCGGCATATCAGGCCACATTCCGTAGCGGGTGGCCATGGACGCGCTAGTGTGTTTCGTTTATTTTTCCGAAACATCCTACTGACAAACGACATATTTATTGAACAAAAAATATAGTAGAAACAGCATTCAAAAACAAACACAAGATCTTGAAGAAACTTCTGAAATACAATGTATGTCAAATCTCAGAAAAGATAAAAACATGAACTTTACCGATTACACTCAAACAAATAAAATAAATACAAAGTTCAAGAATAGTACCTACACATAACTGCCGAAAAATGAACGAAAAGCGAAAGTGCTATTTGGCTTTAGAGGTGGTGAATAACACTAACACAACAATTCAAACAATACCCTGCTTTATTTGGGCAATTTGGGCACTCGTAAATCGTGTCTGTTCGTTGTCCTCGGCTGGCGCATGATCTGCACTTTTTCCTCAGTGTTTTTGACTTTCCAGTTGATTCACGTTTTACCACAACATGTTGGGGATTTCTGACTGGCCGATATACCTGCTTTTGTGGCAAAAGTGCTCATAACAGTCTGAATTCTTGGGGAGGCATTTTTGTGCCAGAGTATTTATTGTGTAGGCCATGTGCGTTTGTCAGCATCGTTTTTATAACGATGTACCAGCGTATGGTTTTTCGTTCCGAGAGCTAATATGATAACATCTGATCGTGCCGATCAACTCCCGACATAAATTTATTGTAGTTTACAATGGCCAAGGGCTTAGATTTCTTCTTCTTTCTTTTGTTTTCAACCTCAACCATTTCATTTGTAAATGCATTAGAAATGTAGCCAACCTCCCTCTTATCACGCCACTTACCTATCATAATTCCTTCCGCAAATCTGGCAACGGCTTCATCTTTTCGTAATTTTGCCTTCTGTATTTCCTTTGGTGTATCCTTCCTATTCGCCCTCAGAGTTCCCGTGCAGTGAGACTTCCTATCCAGGAGCAACTTAGTCAATGCGAAGCTATTCTAGTATTGTCCATGTACACGTGGTGACCAGCATTCAACTTTTCATCCAGTAAATAAAGAACAATTTTTTGCGCATGTCTCTTCCTCCTAAATCGTCCAGCATGCCAGTGTATACCGCGAACTTTAGGACCATTCCAGTGGGAGTTGCCAAAATATATAGCTTTATGCCATATTTGTGCTTTTTATTTTTGATGTATTGGCGGAAAATTAATCTTCCACGCCAAAGGATTATTTATTCGTCCAGTGACAGTTCCCGTCCAGGGTAGTACACTTGGCATATCCTTTCATTGAAAAAATTGATAACTCGACGTATTGTATACAACCTGTCGGATGGTTTTGGTTCGCCCTGTTTTGGTGTTTTGGATTTTCAGAAAAATGCAATGTACGTAGTATTAGAAGAAAACGATTTCGTCAAATACTATCGGCAATTCCTTTCACGTGAAATAAAGGGTCCTTTTCCAATAGTCCTGCAAGTTCCTCATCTTTACATTTCCCATGTGCAGGAAAACTCCCAAGAACACTAACAATTCGCCACCTGTCACATCTTTCCAACAATTTATTCGTGATTGTTCTTTGGTTCCCACAGAAAGGAATAATTCAGTTGCGTTTCCATTTGTTCCTTCTACAACTTTCAATAGTAATTCATCCGACAACAAGAGACGAAAATAATCTAAAGGAGTGTTTCTTGTTGGTTGAATTAGCAGTCCCTCATTTTTTTAAAACGGGCAGTTTACCATTCCAGCTAGCTCGCTTTCCCATGCAACCATTGTATCAGCTACGTTACCACTTGTTACCGCCCCTTCTGCCCTTTCCCTGTCGCTTGGATTCACAACTGTCTCATCTAAAGCAAACTCGGCTCCGTCAGACTCTTCACTGGATTCCCACCCGTCCCCCCCCCCCACTGGCCAATTCCGTTTCCGAATCGGTTTCTTCTGATATTCGTAATAATTCTGCATCCGTTAGTTTTTGTACGTTTATGGTGTTCCGTATTTTGCGTCTGTTAGGTTCTGAAGGGCCCGCCGTGTCACGATTCTTTTCCATTTTCAGTCCCACAACAGAGAAAAACTGTAGGGGAAAAATGCGAACCGCACCCGTAAAAATTGAAAGCAATACGTTCTTAGAGTGCCTGCGCGCAATAAACCACACCGAATGGCTGTGCCCGACTAAACCGTGGTGCCTCGCAACAGCTGAGACTCTCGCCGCGCAGGCGCGTCCACGGCATGTGCACTAGAGTTGGACAACACGATTCTTTTTCCCGATTCGATTCCTACGATTCAATCTCACATTGCGAATCGATTCCTACGATTCGTTCACGATTCATTCTAGTCTGCGATGGCACAATTCTTACGGAATGCAAAAAGTTCTACATCTTACTCACAGATGGCAGGATATGTCTGAAATTGTCAATGGGGTTAGAATCGAACTGTGTCAAGATAATATATGTCATAAGTAGTTTATGAGTAAACATGCAAATGACGTTACAAGTGTGATTCTCGATTTATACGTCACGTTAGATTTGATTACATCTATTGTTTTATTTCAGTATGCCAGGAAAGAGGAGTCGATTTGTGCGAAAGGTAGTGCAAAATTACGTGGTATGCGTTTGGTTGTGTGGCTTGAACGTATCTAACTACGGACGTCTGTTTTATAGTAACAAAACCTAGCAGTGAGGCAGACGTGATTTGGCTCATATCATCCTATGTTTTTCTGTGCTAAGATGTCTTTCCAAGTCCACATCACTCTTGCAATTCATAACGCAGCTCACAGCCCTTCCACAAGGCAAATTTAGCTTAACTTTCATTTCCTCTAAATACGAAGCATAGGTATTTTGCTTTTAATTTGTCTGAGAACTTGCCACTGGCACAACTATTTACATGAGAAGACGACACTGCCAAGTGTCAGCTTGGTTTTCACGCGTAATATTACGGCCCAGGAACTTCGTTTGTTCGTTTCGAGCTTCCTTTGTTGACACGCGTCCTCCACTTGACTGCCATCTGGCGGCCGTAATCATTCGGCACGACTCGGCATGATTCGGAAGTTGCCTTCGAAGCATAGCGTACTAAGAATCGATGAATCGTTGGAACTTGGAATCGTCACGACTCGGAAACACACAATCGTTCTTACGATTCTTTTGAACGACGATTCGTCAGTATCACGATTCGATTCTTACGATTCTTTATTTAGAGTCGTTCAAATGAACGACTCATTCACGAATCGCCACAACTCTAATGTGCACCAGTATCGGCCGGGCGCGCTGGTGCGCCGACGGCAGCGAACGTGTTAACCCTACTGGCTTTGCCATAGTATAGGGCAGAAGATAATCACCATTTCTTATCTTCTTTTTTTCCCTCACCAGAAAGCCTGTCATGAGACAGATATTTTTTCCAACAATAAGACCTTTTCGAAGCTGTCAGTCCTTTTCGTTTCTCAAAATGCTTCAAATGGCTCTGAGCACTATGGGACTTAACATCTGAGGTCATCAGTCCCCTAGAACTTACAACCTAAGGACATCACACACATCCATGCCCGAGGCAGGATTCGAACCTGCGACCGTAGCGGTCGCGCGGTTCCAGACTGAAGCGCCTAGAACCGCTCGGCCACAGCAGCCGGCTTTTCGTTTCTCAGGGGGTTCTCAACGCTTCTGAAAAAATATAGACCTAAGGAGACGTGTGTGTACAACAGTAATTTCCACCAAACACTCATGCAGCTGGGACCCGTTTCCAGAGGATGTGATCAAATTTAACGAATCGATTTCATTTTCACTACATTTTAAACGGTTTAACGCTGCCGATTGACATGCTCCACCTAAGTCAGCCCTCTTACCATCATGATCAACGGCCAAGCAACTAACAACTTATGTAAATTGAAGCGCGGACCGGGAGAAAGGAAAGGAATGGGAAGACACTGATGATATCAGGTGCATCGGAACTTTATGCGGAATCAGCGACGACTAGAGAAAATGTATGCGGAACCAAGACTCGAACACAGGATCTCCTGCCTACTAGGCAATTGCGCAAGCCATTGCACTACCCGGACACAGTGATTACTGCAACTGTGCGGACTGTCTCGACACGCTCCCTGGCCGACTCAAACTCCTACCTAACGACACCTATCCTCTGTCCCCCTCCATGTCCACCATGCTCGCTAACTGAAGGTCGAACTTAAATGTGCATCCGCACTGAAAGTTGTCGATTCATTGCCCATTGAGCCGAATTACAACTGCAGATCCATAAACTTCAGTGCAGATATACAGGGTGGTCCATTGATCGTGACCAGGCCAATTATCTCACGAAATAAGCGTCAAACGAAAAAACTAAAAAGAACGAAACTTGTCTAGCTTGAAGGGGGAAACCAGATGGCGCTATGGTTGGCCCGCTAGATGGCGCAGCCATAGGTCAAACGGATATCAACTGCGGTTTTTTAAATAGGAACTCCCATTTTTTTATTATATATTCGTGTAGTACGTAAAGAAATATGAATGTTTTAGTTGGGCCGCTTTTTTCGCTTTGTGATAGATGGCGCTGTAATAGTCACAAACATATGGCTCACAATTTTAGACGAACAGTTGGTAACATGTAGGTTTTTTAAATTAAAATACAGAACGTAGGTACGTTTGAACATTTTATTTCGGTTGTTCCAATGTCATACATGTACCTTTGTGAACTTATCATTTCCGAGAACGCATGCTGTTACAGCGTGATTATTTGTAAATACCACATTAATGCAATAAATGCTCAACATGAAGTCCGTCAACCTCAATGCATTTGGCAATACTTGTAACGACATTCCTCTCAACAGCGAGTAGTTCGCCTTCCGTAGTGTTCACACATGCATTGACAATGCGCTGACGCATGATGTCAGGCGTTGTCGGTGGATCACGATAGCAAATATCCTTAAACTTTCCCCACAGAAAGAAATCCGGGGACGTCAGATCCGGTGAACATGCGGGCCATGGTATGGTGCTTCGAGGACCAATCCACCTGTCATGAAATATGCTATTCAATACCGCTTCAACCGCATGCGAGGTATGTGCCGGACATCCATCATGTTGAAAGTACATCGTCACTCTGTCATGCAGTGAAACATCTTGTAGTAACATCTACCGGTGTTACGTACATTACGCAGGAAATCAGCATACATTGCTCCATTTAGATTGCCATCGATAAAATGGGGGCCAATTATCCTTCCTCCCATAATGCCGCGCCGTACATTAACCCACCAAGGTCGCTGATGTTCCACTTGCAGCCATCGTGGATATTCCGTTACCCAATAGTGCATATTATACCGGTTTACGTTACCGCTGTTGGTGAATGACGCTTCGTCGCTAAATAGACAGCATGCTAAAAATCTGTCATCGTGCCGTAATTTCTCTTGTGCCCAGTGGCAGAACTGTACACGACGTTCAAAGTCGTCGCCATGCAATTCCTGGTGCATAGAAATATGGTACGGGCGCAATCGATGTTGATGTTGCATTCTCAACACCGACGTTTTTGAGATACTCGATTCTCGCGCAATTTGTCTGCTACTGATGCGCGGATTAGCCGCGACAGCAGCCAAAACACCTACTTTGGCATCATCATTTATTGCAGGTCGTGGTTGACGTTTCACATGTGGCTGAACACTTCCTGTTTCCTTAAATAACGTAACTATCCGGCGAACGGTCCGGACACTTGGATGATGTCCTCCAGGATACCGAGCAGCATACGTAGCACACGCCCGTTGGGCATTTTGATCACAATAGCCATACATCAACACGATATCGACCTATTCCGCAAATGTTAAACGGTCCATTTTAACACGGGTAATGTATCACGAAGCAAATACCGTCAGCACTGGCGGAATGTTACGTGATACCACGTACTTATACGTTTGTGACTATTACAGTGCTATCTATCACAAACCGAAAAAAGTGATACAACTAAAATATTCATATTTCTTTACGTACTACACAAATATGTGATAAAAAAATGGGGGTTCCTGTTTAAAAAACGCAGTTGATATCCGTTTGACCTATGGCAGCACCATCTAGCGGGCCAACCATAGCGCCATCTGGTTTCTCCCTTAAAAAAAATGGTTCAAATGGCTCTGAGCACTATGGGACTTAACATCTATGGTCATCTGTCCCCTAGAACTTAGAACTACTTAAACCTAACTAACCCAAGGACAGCACACAACACCCAGCCATCACGAGGCAGAGAAAATCCCTGACCCCGCCGGGAATCGAACCCGGGAACCCGGGCGTGGGAAGCGAGAACGTTCCCCCTTCAAGTTAGACGAGTTTCGTTCTTAGTAGGTTTTTCGTTTGATGCTTATTTCGTGAGATATTTGGCCCGGTCTTTAGCAATGGACCTCCCTGTATATTAACGTCTGCAGAGGGAATCAAAACTTGGAGAGCATGGAGGACGTGGACGGAACTACATATAGGTGGCGCTAGATGGGAGTATGAGTCAGCCAGGGAGTGCGCAAAGAGAGTCCGCCCATGTGTGATAAACAGTGTGCACGGCTGGTTCACTGATTAACGCAACTGTGTAGTAAACAGAAGATCCCAGGGTCGAGTTCTGATCAGGCACAAATTTTCACTCGCCGGTGATGATTCCCGAGGCAGCTGATATTATTAGTTATTTTCCTTTCCTTTCTCACCGTTCAACTTGCATAATACTGTATGTCTCACAGCTGCAAATTCCACGTGGTGTCCATTCTTTCAGACGTGTCCGAAAGAACGGACACCACGCATTCACCAAATTAAAAGTGCCTGTCCATCATGCTATCTTAGCAAACTCTCATTCTCAAATTGACCTAACGTTTACCAGGCACTAAACAAGCGCTTCATTGCTGCAAATATTTCATTGAAATCCGAGTTACCTGTACGCAGCTCGTGGTCTAATGGCGGCCGGCACGGTAGCTTAGCGTGTTCGGTGAGAGGGCTGCTCGCCCTCTGTAATAAAAAAATTGAGTAAAGGAATCAACGATCAGCTTGAACGGATGTCTTGTGACGTCCGCCCAGACCAAACTTAACGAATAATACCGAACAAAATGAAAAAAAAAAAGAAGTTGCTGCCTCTGGATAGCGGGGCCACGGGTTCTATTCCCGGGCGGGTTGGGGATTTTCTCTGCCTGGAGACTGGGTGTTCGGGTTATCATCATCATCATCATCACTCGTGAGAGTGGTTAGATTGACCTGTGTACAAAAATTGGGCTGTGTAAAAATTGGTACTTCGTACGGGCGTTGATGACCGTGCTGTTGAGCGCCCCACAAACCAAACACGATTATCCGAGTTACTTGATTCACCTGCCCAGTTACACATGCCCTTACAAAATTTTAGCATTTTACAGTACCTTTAGCACATTCCAATGGTGGCTTAGGCATCGTGGCAATATTGGCGACTATATCATTATTATTCTAAGGACAGATTTTTTGTGTCGAAACACTACTTTGCCTATTAAACAGCTCAGTCGTCGCATTCCAATTTACTAATGGTAACTCTGAAGACGTATTCGCGGCAAGTACCTGCTTACAAGACAGACCAAGATGACAATTAAATCGCAAGTGCAAGCACAATATGGTTCACCGATCACAGTATGTTCAACGCCAGTCAGATACACTTTTTCCACCTTTCCGTCAAGGCTTATCTTAAATTTTGATCCACTCGCCAGATAAAGGCGATATTGCTCCAAAATGATTTATCCGCCATAGGCAGAAAGCTATTTTTTCACCTCATGTAGGAACAACTCAGGATTAACATCCACAGGCGTTTTACAGTTCATAATATATTTACGATAATCAGCGTTAAATTTATGCAGTCCACCATAGTTGTTTATTTAGTGTGTTTTTTCTGAACTTCAATACGATTCGTATCATTTATAAGGAAAGTTTGTAATGTCCTTCTGAAAACAGATGTCCACATTTCACGACAGTCATATCAGTTCTACTTAAAACGTTCCTTAAGTTCGGAGGGTATCAGTGTGTCAGTCAGTAACCTAAACCCAAGCATTTTCAAATATCGCCATGTCATGTGGGTTAAACATTTTTAGCAAAACTTAGGATCCGTTCCTTCAACGTTTCTGTAGATAAGTCTGCGGCAGGTGAATTAGTCAAATCAGTTTTTTCAAACTGCAATTCGCAAACGAGTTTATGGAAGTTAACTGCATGTGAACTTTATACTATATCTCGCATAGTGAGATGTCTAAGAGACAACGCATTCCAGATCAACTAGAGAAAGGTTTATTAACAAAACAACAGGACATTGACAAATCAAAAATTAATACAAAACACTCTCAGTCCTCTATCAGTCGTGCACTTATAAAACAACAAATTGAACTAAGATCACGGTGGTCCCGGCGGAGGTTCGAGTCCTGCCTCGGGCATGGGTGTTATGTTTGCCCTTAGGATGATTTACGTTAAGTAGTGTGTAAGCTTAGGGACTGATGACCTTAGCAGTTAAGTCCCATAAGATTTCACACACATTTTTAAGATCACGGGACGTAGAGACTAATCCAACAAAGTTTCCCACGGGAAGGAAGTAAAGCGTACTCGGCGGGAGCTGGACGAAAACACTTCTCGGGGGCAATGTTGGAGAAGTCGGAAGTCCCACTGTGGTGATTCCTGCCGGGCTCTGGTTGAAGGCCTAGGATAAGCCGGCAGATGAGCTGGCCCACAGCGTCGGCGGAGAGCTGCCCACGAGTGCAACTGCTCCGTTACAAATACCCAGTCTGCGGAGGTACAATTGCTGATCTTACGTAAACTCCCGTTCGCTACTCAGAGATTCCCACAGGAGGTGGGACATACTTGTGCATTCACACTCAAGAAAGTAGATCCAGTGCCCAGCTATGCTTGTCAATTATATGAAAGCGGGGTGTCTGTTCTTTCGAACATGGGTCAGTTATTATGATTCACGTACGGACCCAATAGGACCACGTGAGGTCCAATCCGTCAATGTCGCTTTTGATGGTTGGCCTTCCTTTATGTCCAAATTTGTTTCATCCTTTCAGAATGAAGTCTCTTTCTTTCATCAGGCAATGGTCTACATCTACATCTACATACACATGGTTACTCTGCAATTCACACTTAAGTGCCCGGCAGAGGGTTCATCGAACCATTTTCATACTACTGCTCTACCATTCCACTCTCGAATGGCGCGTGGGAAAAAGGTGAGAGGTGGTATGAGCCCCCTCTCATATTTCTATCTTACTCTGAGTAATTCTATTTTCCTCTCTAATTGCATGCGGTGAAAAGTTGCTGTTCCTTCACACGCGGACTTCCCACACAGCGTCTCTGGTCACCCGGGTGGTCCGGTGACAGGTGGGTTCTGCTGATATTGAAAGGGTTAAGCCGACGGGTGTGAGGGAGTTGAGTGGATGCTTTCCAGACGCTGACATTGTCATAAGAGCGGGGGCGACATGCCCACAGGGGCCTGACGGAGCGGCTGGGCTAGAGATTCCTTTACTTCGCAGAAACTCAGTGAAAACACTTTCTGGCGGGCTACCAGCGAGGTGTGGAGATGACTTGTGTTCCCAGGCAGTCTTGGCGGGCAAATTCCCACGTTTTCTGCAAAATCATAACTGTGATTGGCTTGCTCAGGGGATAGCTGTGTGACGTAGCAAGATCGGAGCAGAAATTGGCGCCAAGTATCTCCATTGGTGGAATAGTAGTGAGTCGGCAATAGAGTGGAATTTTCCGCCGGTTTTTGAGTTGCTGATTGGAACGTTTAACCACAGCCACTGTCGTGGGGGCGGGAATGTTCTGTGCTCGGCTTGTACGGGTGCTCTTGAGGGTGATGGCTCTCGTCTTTCAGTCGGGGTAGGTTACAAGACTGAGCTCTCGCTGCTCTGGACAGCCTGTCTTCCGTTGGCTGTCTAATATTTTTTTATTTAATTGTAACTGTTTGACGAAGTTGCTGAAGTTTCGACTTCAACGTAACTTTCCGAGTACAGTTGGCAATTGAGCGTTCTGCGTACAAGCGGCCTATGTTGGTCCATCTTGAGCAGTTTTGGCTAAAGTTGACTGTATCGGAGTTACTGTGTGACTTCGCCTGTTAAAATCAATCACTGTACCATCAGTGATTGCGTGGCGAGCCTTCTTCGTCTCCCTCAGAGGCGCATTTGTATTGATAGGAAGTCTTTAGTCTGGAACAACCAGACCAGGATAATTTATTTCGGGCTATACTCGCGACGTTATCATCACCACGACAGGACGTCGAAGCAACCAGCCATCGCCTCCGGTACGCCAGATCGTGTCCTTGCAGTTAAGAAGAAAGCTTGGTAATGTATGTCCGCAGCACCGGCAGATTAGGGAATTTTGCTCTGTGATAATCAGAGCCCAGCAGAGCGCGCCTGTTCCCGTCTTTTCTTACGTGGTTCTGTCTTGGATGTTCATTGTCTGAGTTCTCACTACTGAAGCAGCAATTAATGTTGGGTTGGCTGGGTGTTTCTCTTAAGATCTGTGTTGCAAGGAATTGGCTCCACATACCACTTGGTCATAAACGTCACAAGCTAGTTTATGGACAACTTCACCTTCACAGCATTTATTTGAGTGTCCAATTTGACGTATTGTAAATGTTTCATGTGTTTTGTTTATTATTTTGAGTTTAGTCATAATAAATCAAATTGTTATTTTGGACGGAACTTTCATTCTGTGCATCGGTAAAGCAACACTTTCATTTCTCACTACGTTGATGGCTTGGTTCAAATAGCTCTGAGCACTATGGGACTCAACTGCTGTGGTCATAAGTCCCCTAGAACTTAGAACTACTTAAACCTAACTAACCTAAGGACATCACACACATCCATGCCCGAGGCAGGATTCGAACCTGCGACCGTAGCGGTCGTGCGGTTCCAGACTGTAGCGCCTTTAACCGCTCGGCCACTCCGGCCGGCACTACGTTAATGAAACTTTCCTTTATCAAATTAATTTCTATCAAATTAAATTGTTGCAGGTGCCAAACTCTTTTCTACTCCACTTGCAGGGTCGATTAGTCAGTTCGCGTTTCTTCTTAATCCATGTGCAACAGCAAAAGTCGGAGTTAGAAAAGGGGGGGCTTAGAGCATCGTTTCCATATGAAGACTCTAGAAGAATTTAGTGTTAAATACACTGCTAGCCCCGGCACCTTGCAAAGGAACACCTAAATCTTTCCGTTCGAGCTCTACATAAAAAGAGCTACCCAGAAAAATAATAAAGACTAAAATCAGACTTCATTTTCATTTTCGCATACAAAATTTTCAGTTTTTATTACCTTTACCTTTCTTAAAGTGTTTCAAAAGGCAATATAAACATGGTATAAACATGTTATTATCGAACGGCACAGCAACGAACTCCCCCCGAATACAGAACAGTAACATACCTTCCATCCTGAGGCAAACAGTTCTATTACCGTGCCCACGTCCACCAGTACTCATAGAACACTTTCATTGTGCCATTATCTGATAATGTTACCGCTCCAGTAACCTACCAGCAATTCTCGTTGAATTTCTGCAGAGTAGTACTTTTTTAAAAATTTGTCCTCGGACTCCTGTACATCATTACGATCTTTAGCTACATCATTCGCACATCTAACAGTTTCACTTCTAAAATGTCCTGCTACAAAAGATATTTCTTCTTGTGCTGATCAGAATACTGGTAACACGTCCGTAAATTTCTTTGTGAATAATTTGAATGCATATTTCCATGTAGATCGAAACAAATTTTCGACACCGAATAAATGCAGCTTCTGCTGAAGTAACCGACAAATTCTGTAATACACACCTTGACAACTTTGAAATCGCCTGCTCTATTTTGGCCAGTTGCTCTTTGAGTACTTTATTATGAGCCAGCTGCTCTGTTTCAAACAGCTTGCGTTCTGCTCGCTCGGCGCCAGCATGTGGCTTGTCTCGCTTAAATGTTCCTTAAAATTAGTGCTCCGATCAGCCATTATCTTATCACTGATATTAATTAATGCTTGGACCACTGCCTTCTCATGCCCTGAATACTTTAATCCTATTTCCGCAGTGAAAGTGCGATAGACAGTTTTGTTAGCTTTTTCAACTTTTAATCAATCTGCCGCTCTAAATGTATTCAGTATTGCACAAAGTGTTCTTCAGTGTCACGCTTCACATACGATTTCAAATACATATTTTCGTTCTACACATGATCAGACACCTTGTCAATTTCTGATTTTCCATTTTTTCCATTTAACTTTACCTTTTCAGTACCCTGACTTATTTCCTTCGTCAATTCCGTCTTGACATTACTTAAAGTTGCAATTAGTGACAAGGGTAAAACATTTTGCCCATCTGACTTTACCTCTGGAGCTAATTGCTCTGCTACTCGATCTGTCATTTCTTGAATACCGTCAGTCCATTTAGGCTCTGAATTGCTCAGATTGATTTGCTAGTAACCTCGGCGTTGAGCGCCCGTAAGCTCCTTCAGACTGATTTCCAGTGATTCAACCTTCATTAGTTCTGCCGATACAATACTTGGAAATGCTAACCCTATTTCCTTCATGCAACATTCGTGAAAGCCGGCCGCGGTGGTCTCGCGGTTCTGGCGCTGCAGTTCTGACGCTGGTATTGGCATGCGTATTCAAACACAGAGATATGTAAACGAGCAGAATACGGCGCTTCGGTCAGCGACGCCTATACACGTAAATAAGTGTCTGGCGCAGTTGTTAGACCGGTTACTGCTGCTACAATGACAGGTTATCAAGATTTAAGTGAGTTTTGACGTGGTGTTATAGTCGACGCACGAGCGATGGGACACAGAATCTCCGAGGTAGGGACGAAGTGGGGATTTTCCTGTACGATCATTTCACGAGTGTTCTGTGAATATCGGGAATCCGGTAAAACATCAAATCTCCGACATCGCTCCGACCGGAAAAAGATCCTGCAAGAACGACGACTGAAGAGAATCTTTCAATGTGATAGAAGAGCAACCCTTCCGCAAATTGCTCCAGATTTCACTGCTGGGCCATCAAAAAGTGTCTGAGTGCGAACCATTCAAAAAAACATCATCGAAGAGGGGTTTCGGAGCCGAAGGCCCACTCGTGTATCCTTGATGACTACAGGGCACAAAGCTTTGCGCCTCGCCTGGGTCCATCAACACCGACATTGGTCTGTTGATGTGCTGATGATTGGAAACATGTTGCCTGGTCGGACGAATCTCGTTTCAAATTGTATCTAGCGGATGGACGTGTACGGGTATGGAGACAGCCTCATGAATCGGTGGACCCGGCATGTCAGTAGGGGAATGTTCAAACTAGTGGAGGCTCTGTACTGGTGTGGGGTGTGTGCAGTTAGAGTGATATGGGACCCCTGATACGTCTAGATACGAATGATAGGTGACACGTACTTAAGAATTCTTTCTGATCACCTGCATCCATTCATATCTATTGTACATTCCGACAGATTTGGACAGATCCAGCAGGACAATGCGACACCCCACACGCCCAGAATTACTACAGAGTGGCTCCAGGAACACTCTTCTTAGTTGAAACACTTCTGCTGGCCACCAAACTCCCCAGATATAAACATTATTGAGCATATCTGAGATGCCTTGCCACTTATTGTTCACCGATAGATCTGTACCTACAGATTGGAAAATTGCGCAGGTCGCACCAGTGTTTAAGAAGGGTAGTAGGAGTAATCCATCGAACTACAGACCTATATCATTGACGTCGGTTTGCAGTAGGGTTTTGGAGCATATACTGTATTCAAACATTATGAATCACCTCGAAGGGAACGATCTGTTGATACGTAATCAGCACGGCTTCAGAAAACATCGTTCTTGTGCAACGTTCTTTATTCGCACTAAGTAATGGCCGCTATCGACAGGGGATCTCAAGTTGATTCCTTATTTCTAGATTTCCGGAAAGCTTTTGACACCGTTCCTCACTTCTAATCAAGCTGCGGGCCTACGGGGTATCGTCTCAGTTGTGCGACTGGATTCGTGATTTCCTGTCAGGAAGGTCGCAGTTCGTAGTAATAGACGGCAAATCATCGAGTAAAACTGAAGTGATATCATGTGTTCCCCAGGGAAGCGTCCTGGGACCTCTGCTGTTCCTGATCTACATAAACGACCTGGGTGACAATCTGAGCAGTTCTCTTAGGTTGTTCGCAGATGATGCTGTAATTTACCGTCTAGTATGGTCATCCGAAGACCAGTATCAGTTGCAAAGCGATTTAGAAAAGTTTGCTGTATGGTGTGGCAGGTGGCAGTTGACGCTAAATAACGAAAAGTGTGAGGTGATCCACATGAGTTCCAAAAGAAATCCGTTGGAATTCGATTACTCGATAAATAGTACAATTCTCAAGGCTGTCAGTTCAACTAAGTACCTGGGTGTTAAAATTACGAACAACTTCAGTTGGAAAGACCACATAGATAATATTGTGGGGAAGGCGAGCCAAAGGTTGCGTTTCATTGGCAGGACACTTAGAAGATGCAACAAGTCCACTAAAGAGCCAGCTTACACTACACTCGTTCGTCCTCTGTTAGAATATTGCTGCGCGGTGTGGGATCCTTACCAGGTGGGATTGACGGAGGACATCGAAAGGGTTCAAAAAAGGGCAGCTCGTTTTGTATTATCATGTAATAGGGGAGAGAGTGTGGCAGATATGATACGCGAGTTGGGATGGAAGTCATTAAAGCAAAGACGTTTTTCGTCGTGGCGAGATCTATTCACGAAATTTCAGTCACCAACTTTCTCTTCCGAATGCGAAAATATTTTGTTGAGCCCAACCTACATAGGTAGGAATGATCATCAAAATAAAATAAGAAAAATCAGAGCTCGAACAGAAAGGTTTAGGTGTTCGTTTTTCCCGCGCGCTGTTCGGGAGTGGAATGGTAGAGAGATAGTACGATTGTGGTTCGATGAACCCTCTGCCAAGCACTTAAATGTGAATTGCAGAGTGATCATGTAGATGTAGATGTAGAAGAGATCTCCACCCCATAGTACTCTTACGGATTTGTGGACAGCCCTGCAGGATTCATGGTGTCAGTTCCCTCCAGCACTACTTCAGACAGTAGTAGAGTCCACGCCACGTCACGTTGTGGCACTTCTGCGTGCTCGTGGGGCCCTACACGATATTAGGCAAATGTACCAGTTTCTTTGGCTCTTCATTGAACACCCCAAGAGAATAAAATACTTTCTTAAACTACATTCCAGGAACATAGAGCTAAAATTGTGTGACAGATTCTTTATCATGAAAATGCATTTTGCCATTTACAAACAATATCTGCAGAAGTATATATACCAATTCTCCGTTATACACAGCAAAATGCTGGCTATGATATTGGTGAACCTGTGGTCAACTTCAAAACTGAAAAGTGTCCTCGTGATGGAGTTCAGCACTGATATTATAGAATGTGGCGCTATGGCGTACGATCAACTTGCTTCTCTTCACTGTGCTTTTTGTAGTAATTCACATTACTTTGAGCATTTTATTGAAAGCCCTCACTTTCATTTGTAGTTAAGATATCTGTGCTTTGTGTTTGGTTTCTATAATGACATTTGCAGTGACATCTAGAGTACGTTTGAGGAGGTAAGACACTCACCAACAGCACACTGAGACATACGTAATGGTCCTGCAACCAAAGTTTCATACAGACATGTTTGTTCGAATTCAAATACTTTCATTGTTAGTATTTTGGATACTATAGTGCGTTGAAAGCACTGGGTAATGTAGCGTGACCGTTTTGAGAGGTTTACATGTTCTTTTTGGCTCTTCAGTGTAATAAGAAACTACGTATTTCGATTTAGCTGTGTACTTTTTTGTTTAACTTCTCAAATTTTGTGTGTGTTTGTACATTTACCACGCAAGTTCTGTGTTTTAAATAATGTGTATAGTTCTGCCGTCTTTGGTTTGGATAGGGACTTTGAGTGTTGTGTTCAGATGAGACCTGAGCTGGTGATCGTCGCTAGCAACTCCAGGTAGTGCTGGCTTTCGTCACGCAGCATGAGGCTGTTTGCAACCCATGTGGTTGTCTGGATATGGGGACGCACGCAGCATCCAGCACATTCCACATATGCCCCGTTCGGTCCACTACTGTGGCTGCCCCAGTTACTGCCCTTATTGAGGTTTATCCCTGACTTGTGATTGAGTGGGAGGTCCTTTCAAGGTGAGGTAGCCTGCAACAGACTTTCGGAGGTGCCGATCGAAAGGCCTCCCTGCTTTGTCTGAACAACAGAATTCTGGCGGTATCTGTGTCTGATAATGATCCTGAACCAGATACAGTCGATTGTCTTGTTGCAGAGGAAGACTCTCAGCTTGAAAGATCTGGGCAGTCATGTAGAGCGGGATGACTGGTGTTGGGAGCTCAAGTGCTAGGCATGTACTGAGGCCCCTTAGGGGTGTGGCTGCCAAGTAGCGGAAGAAGTCCATTGTGAACTCTGTGTGCATACTGAAGGAGTCGTCGCAGATGTAGAAAGGGTTGTTCGAAATGCCATGAAGCACATCGAGTGCAGCCAAGAGCAGGTGATAGCTCATGTCTGTACTAACAATGTGTGTTCCTTTGGACTAGAAGACATTCTGTCTGGTTTGAGGCAGTTATTTGAAATGGTTAAGACTGGAAATCTTGTTTGCGAGACGAAGGAAGAGCTCACCATCTGTAGCATCATCGACAGGACCAACAGTGGACCTTTGGTACGGAGCCAAATGGAGGGTCTGAATCAGAGGTTCAGACGGTTCTGCAACTGTGTAGGCTGCAGATTTCTCGACTTGCACCATTTGGTGGTGGGGTTCCACGTTCCACTGAATAGGTCAGGAGTCCTTTATACACAGGAAGTGACTGTATGGCTAGAGTGGGCTGGTTTTTTTTTTAGTTGAGAGGGTCATGAGAAGATTACAGGAAGGACCTCAGTCTCAAAGGGTGCATGGCAAATACAAGACGATAGTAGACCTAGTAACAGTGGGACCTCAGTCTCAAAGGGTGCATGGCAAATACAGGACGATAGTAGACCTAGTAACAGTGGGTACTGCAGTTGTAAACTGTCGTAGCTTTGTTGGGAAAAAATTACAGCTCCAAGTGCTAACAGAAAGCATTGAAGTTCAAATCGTGATAGGTACTGAAAGCTAGCTAAAGATGGAAATAAGTTGAGCCGCAATTTTTACGAAGTTTCTAATGGGGTTCAGGATGGGCAGACCAAACACAGTTGGTTCAAATGTTCAAATGTGTGTGAAATCCTATGGGACTTAACTGCTAAGGTCATCAGTCCCTAAGCTTACACACTACTTAACCTAAATTATCCTAAGGACAAACACACACATCCATGCCTGAGGGAGGACTCGAACCTCCGCCGGGACCAGCCGCACAGTCCATGACTGCAGCGCCTGAGACCGCTCGGCTAATCCCGTGTGGCAAACACAGTTGGTGGTGAAGAGTTTATTGCTGTTAGACGTAGTTTAGCTTGTAGTGAAACTATAATAGATAGTTCCTGTGAATTATTATGGGTAGAGGTTATACTTGACAACCGGAATAAATTAATAATTTGTTTCTTTTACCAACCCACAACTCACTTGCTGAGCACCAAAAATAACGCAAAATATATATATATACGAGGGCCGTTCAGAAAGTAACCTCCGGTTGATTTAAAAAAATACACCAAGTTAAATAAAAATATTTTAATATATACATCTTACAACTACATCTTTGAACTATTTTTCTACATAGTCTCCATAGCGATTGAGGCACTTATCGTATCTCTTCACAAGCTTTGAAATTCCTTCTGCATAAAAATCACCCGCTTGTGCCTGGAGCCAGCCTGTGACCGCATCTTTGAGCTCTTCGTCGTCATCAAACCGCTGTGACCCGAGCCATTTCTTCAAATGCATGAAGAGGTGATAATCACTTGGCGCCAGGTCTGGGCTGTAAGGTGGATGGTTGATAACGTCCCACTTGAAGGACTCAAGAAGGGCCGTTGTTCTGCGAGCAGAGTGAGGACGGGCGTTATCGTGCAAAAAAACGATACCGGAAGTCAGCATACCACGGCGTTTGTTCTGTATAGCCCGTCGTAACTTTTTTATTGTTTCACAGTACACGTCTTGATTAATGGTCGTACCACGTTCCATGAATTCAACCAACAACACCCCTTTGGCATCCCAAAACACCGTTGCCATCAGTTTTCTGGCAGAAAAATCTTGCGAGGCTTTTCTTGGTTTGGTAGGCGAATTTGAATGTGCCCACATCTTTGATTGTTCTTTTGTCTCAGGGTTCACGTACTTAATCCAGGTTTCGTCACTGGTCACGATTCTGTTTAACAATGGTTCTCCTTCGTCCTCATAACGTGACAGAAAGTCTAATGCAGAGGCCATTCTTTGAGTTTTGTGGTGGTCGGTAAGAATTTTGGGCACCCATCGTGCACAGAACTTACGGTAACCCAATCTTGCTGTCACTTTCTCGTACAAGAGAGTCTTAGAAATCTGTGGAAAACCAGTAGACAACTCCGACATTGAGAAACGTCGATTTTCACGAACTTTGGCATCAACTGTCTGAACGAGTTCGTCAGTCACCAATGATGGTCTACCACTCCTCTCTTCATCATGAACGTTTTCTCGTCCACTTTTAAATAAACGTACCCATTCACAGACAACTCCTTCACTCATAACTCTTGGTCCGTACACGGCACAAAGCTCACGATGAATAGCTGCTGCAGAATATCCTTTGGCTGTAAAAAACCTTATGACAGCACGCACTTCACATTTGGCGGGGTTTTCTATTGCAGCACACATTTCAAACTGCCACAAAAACTAAACTAGCGCAGGTACGACGTTCACTCGACCACGGCTTGATGCCGACTGACCTGTTGAGTGCGTGAACGCACAGATGGCGTCGCTACTCCCCCCACAACCCGCACTGTGACCGATCGGAGGTTACTTTCTGAACCGCCCTCGTATATATGTGTGTGTGTGTGTGTGCGTGTGTAAATTTAAGAAAGCAGAGAAAAATTCGCATGAGTCCTTCCTAAGAGACAGTTCCCACTCCTTCCAAAGCGAGCATAGAGCGATTGTGGCTTAAATTTGAAAAAATAGTATTGATGGTAATTGACAGATATATATCAAATAAGTTAATATGAGATGATACGCTAAACAGATCATAATATTGTTAAAAAAGCAACGAAAAAAGGATGTCAGATTTAAAAACGTAGATATTCTTGGTGTAGCTTAAATTATTTATAAAGGCAAATCTTCCAGTCCATATTTTTACCAGTTGGTTACCATACAAAATATACTGATACAATAGCTACACACTCAGCAATTTTATACAGCCGCTCGCTCGACGATAGATCTGCATCTAATGAGCGGAAAGTTGCACAGCTGACACCAATACTCAATAAAGAAAATAAGAGTAATCCTCTGAATTATAAACCCATGTCACTGAAGTCTATTTGGAATAGGATTTTGGAACACGCTCTGTGCTCGAAGATTATGAGTTTCCTCGAAGAAAACGGTCCAATGACAAATAATCAGGACGGATTCAGAACATGTCGTTCTTGTGAAATACAAAAAGCTCTTTATTCACATGAAGTAATGAGTGCCATTGAAAGGGTATCTCAAACTAATTTCATATTTCTAATTTTCCAAAAGGTTTATAACACTGTTCCTCACAAACGACTTGTAATCAAATTGCGTGCCTATGGAGTATTGCCTCCGTTGTGTGATTGGATTCGTGATTTCTTGTCGGAAAGGTCACAGTTTATAGTAAATGACGTAGAGTCATCTAGTAAAACGTAAGTATCTGCCGTTCCCCAGGAATGTGTTATAGGCCCTTTGCTGTTCCTAATCTATGTAAACGATTTAGAAGACGATCTGAGCAGACCTCTTAAATTGCTCACAGGTGATGCTGTAATTTACTGTCTCATTAAAGTCATCGCATGATTAAAACCAATTGCAAAATGATTTAGACACGATATCTGCATGGTGCAATGAATGACAATTGACTCGAAATAATGAACAGTGTGAAGTCATCGACATGAATACTAAAAGAAATGCGCCAAGTTTTGGTTACATAATAAATCATACAGATCTAAAGGCTGCCATTTCAGCTAAATACGTTGGAATAACAGTTACAAATAACTTAAACTGGAACATCACACAGATAACGTTGTGGGGAAAGCAATCCAAAGAATGTGTTTTAATGACAGAACACTTAGAAGATAAAACAGGTCTACTAAATAGATTGCCTACACTTACACTATGCGTGCCTGTCTCTGCTGGAGTATTGCTGCACAGTATGGGATCTGCATCACACAGGATTGATGGAGGACTTCGAAAAATTTCAAAGAAGGGCAGCTCGTTTTATGTTATCGTGAAACAGGGGAAAAAGTTTCATGGATATGATACACGAGTTGGGATGATACACGAGTTGGGATGGCAGTTCGTAAAACAAAGGCGTTTTTCATTGTGGCAAGTTCCTTTCACGAAATTTTAATCACTAACGGTTTCCTCCGAATGCAAGAATTTTTGTTGGCGCCCACCTAATAGGGTGAAATGGTCATCGCAATGAAATAAGAGAAATTAGGGCTTATACAGAAAGATTCATGTGTTTGTTTTTAAGCATTCTGTTCAAGAGTGGAATGGTAGAGAAATACCTTGAAGGTGATTCAATGAAACCTCTACCAAGTACATAACTCTGTATGACAGTAGTCATGTAGATGTAGATAATGAATTATTCTAAACCAACAACACACAGAGAGGTTGGTGTACCTGTAAATGAATGGCAGACAGATCTACTAAAATCTTAATATATGGGATGTAACTAAATTCCCTTTACAGACTTTAAGGAGTTGCAGTAGGGACCAATACAGTTATGTTTAGCATAGAAATTCATGTCCAGAAACATACCATTCTTCTTTTGTATGCAAAATACCACGACACACATTGCTCTCTGACTCCTGCTGCTTGTCATCTGCATACACTTACAAGAAGCGCTCGATGCGAGGACCACTGACAACACAGATACAGTTCCACCATACCATGTTCTGGTACACACGATCACAAGTTTCTGGTCCTCCAGCATCTGCCACAGCCGTAACCCACACTGGTAGATCTTTCTGGTATGCTACAGAGGTCTCATAAATTAAGGAATTCGTGTGACGCCAAAGGTAGAAGTCTAATTGGTACAAGTCGGGAGAATGGGCAGGTCAAGCAGTTGGGTCAACACGATCTATCCACTGTTGCCCAAATAATTGGTCCAGAACTGCAGACGATCTCGCATAATACATGAAACACGAGGTCATGCGCCATCATGCTGGAACCATGTATTTTGATGCACAGGGAGTGGCTCATCTTCCAAGAATTCGTGCAGGACACCATCAAGTAATTACAAGAACACGGCACCCATGAGATGTGGTGGAAGAAGGTATGGCCCAGACGTTCACCCAGGAACCCTGTCCAAATGTTCAGACAGCGTCATTCCTGAAACCCAAAGAGGCACTCAGCATGCAGGGTTTCATCAGCCCACAAATACGTATTGTATGAACTAAGAACACCTTCCCCGGTGAACTTGGCATCATCCACGAAAGGAATCCGCCATGGGAAGTGGAGTTCATTCAAACAATGGTCCAAGAACCACCAGCGCAAATGGGCTCATGACGCCTTCGAAACATCTCGAGGCTGCAGTCTTCATTCCCGTCACTCTGACTTGCATTTTTAGAGACATGAGCTCCCAGCTCTGTCACAATGGCTTCTTAATTTTCCACTGGCTTCCATGAATTCAGATCATTAAACTAAATTAAAATTCAGATATCTCGTGATTCTTCATTCTGATCACGATGCGGTTTTTGCCGAAATCAGTTCAATAAAATTTTACATATATCAATGTGTGATTACACCTGATTACTTCTCACTTTCATTATTTTACTGTAAGAACTTACTAATGCTGAGATGAATGCGAACATTGGGGTGACATATCACTGCCAAGTCCACAGGGAATCGAATGTTTAGGTTTTAATGTACTGAAAGCAATAAAAGAAAACAGGGAAGTTGAAGATCAAATAATTCTTTATCATCAGCATCAACATCATCCTGAAGAAAATTAAGATGACATGTTTCCCATTCTAACAGCACCATTAGAATCGTAGTCCGAGAAAATTTTATTTTGTAAAGTTTATGATATTACAAGTGTTTCTACACCATCGCTTCAAAAACGAAAAAAACCTTGCTCGAAAACAAAAAAAACTTGCAGAAATTTTGAAAATGTGGAAGAGAAGGAAAAACAAAAAATGAGTTAGAAAAAAATTTTACTTCAGGTTACCTGTATTGATTCAAAAATAAGAAAGTGTACTGGTGCGCTAAATGATAAAGTTTTTGGCTAATGTTTCGAAAATGGTGAACATAATATTGGTGATTCTAGAATTAAATTTAACAATGATAACATTGTAATAAATGTAAAACATCAGAGAGCAACTCATGATTTAATGAAACTATTTTCTCAATGTGATTGTGATAGATATGAAGTAGAAGATACAGACAAATAAGGAGATATATTACTACTTTCGAATGAAATGTTTAAGAATAACGATCCCGATACTAATAAACCTAAATCTACATCTGCATCTGCATCTACCGCTATACTCTGTGGTGTCTGGTGGAGGATATTTCATGTACCAATGTCACTTCCCCATTTTCCTGTTCTGTCATGCATGGTTCGTGGGAAGAGCGACTGCTGTAAGCCTCTGTGGGGGCTCGAATCTCTTTAATTTTATCTTCATGGTGTTTTCGAGAGATATAATTTGGAGGAAGCAGTATATTGGTTGAATCTTCTAGGAACATACTCTCTATATTTTTAACAGTAGACAATATTGTGACGCAGAATGCTTCTCTTGCAGAGTGTGCCACTGGATCTGACTGAGCATCTACATGACCCTTTTCCATAAACTGAATCAACCTGTAACGAAATATGCTGCTCTCCTTCGTATCTTCTCTACTTCCTCTATCAATCTTAACCAGTGGGGATTCCAGACTGATGAGTAGTATTCAAGTATTAATCAAAGGAGTGCTTTTTAAGCTACCTTCTTTGTTGATGGACTTCCTGGTGATTCTTCCAATGAATCTCAGTGTGTCATCTGCCTTATCTGCAATTAATTTTGAATGTAGTCGTCCACTTCAAATTGCTCCATACACATGCTCCTAGATATTTTATGGAAGTAACCGCTTCCAAGTATAATTCTGAAATCGTGTAATCACACAGTAAAGAGTCTTTCCATCGTGTATCTACCCGCAGTACCTATTTGTTTACGTTTAGGGTCAATTTCCATTCTATGCAACAATCGTCGATCCTCTGCAGGACTTCCTGTATTTTCCTACATTTTTTTAGAGTTGCGCCCTCTTTGTATAAAACAGTATCATCCACGAAAAGCTTACTTCACTTCAGACGTTTTTTACTCGGTCATTAATATACAGGGTGTTAAAAAAGTGTTGAATACTCTGAAAGGTGGTAGCACTCATCAAAACAAGAAAAATAAGTCCAGTAAACATGGGTCTAGGAATGCACACCTTCTGAGATTAGTCCATTGAATATGGGTCCGGAAATGCATACTTTCTGCAATAAACTAGTGTTTACAGGTGTTCAGCGTGGCGTAAATTCATAACAATATACCGGTGAACACTAAAAGATAATAGGACAATCAGTTCAACAATTTACATGTCTCGCATAATTAAGTCAATACGTAACAATAGTACTCCCTAATATTAACGAAATAATGAAAATATTTGGACCAGATGACAAAATTAATGGCAGTGTGCATGTTGAAAGCCGGATATAGTGTCCGAGCGGTTCTAGGCGCTTCAGTCTGGTACTGCGCGACCGCTACGGTCACAGGTTCGAATCCTGCCTTGGGCATGGATGTGTGTGATGTCCTTAGGTTAGTTAGGTTTAAGTAGTTCTAAGTTGTAGGGGACTGATGACCTCAGCTGTTAAGTCCCACAGTGCTCAGAGCCATTTGAACCATTTTTTGCATGTTGAAAATAATGATGTAACTGATTCACGATCTGATTTAGAAGTTGAAGCGGAGTGTGCTGATGTCCAAAATTAAATGTCTTTACTACAAAATGTGTAATGTTACCTGAAATTTCCAAAGAAAAATTAGTTCCAGACTTAGTCTCTAAAGACTGGTCGGAAAATATCACTTGGATATGATCCATGTTGGAGAAGTGTTTGAAATTTTAAAACATAATTTTTTAATGAAAAATTATTATGATTTTGGCGTCAGTTACAACTGAATAGGTGGCCAATTGACCAAAACTATTCTTTTGTCAGTTTAAAAACAGTAGCCTACAAGTTATTGGTAGTACTATAAACCTAGCAATACCAATGCATTTTCCATAACGTGTATTGTCAAGAGGAGGGAGTACTTTATGCCCACCCTAAAAAAAGTTAAAAAAAATTGTTAATTGTTGTCAACTGATGCTAGCAATGTACTTTTTACAGAGGTACTGTTGTGTAAGTAGGGTCCAGAAGCTGAAAATATCTTTTAGCACGATGTTAGCAAAATGAACATACTGTCAATAACGCAAAAAACCAAGGAGGGTGGAGGAGAGTGGGGGCTACTTATGACTGTCACCATAACAATTTTAAAAACGCAAATTTCATTAATTATTATTTACTTTTACTCACAACCTAATTTTTAAAGATATATTGGTGTGTTAATAGGGCCCTAAACATGAAAATATTGAATATGACATGCATTGTAAAAAGTCACATCTCCTATCATAACATACAAATATATGTTTGTTAGGATAAGTGCGGCATGAAGGGCTACCCACAAGTGTCAGGCTACCATGTTTACTAGCTTATATAAGTTTTATAACAAGGTTATTTCAATTATCTAGTCGTTTAGAATTCAATTTATTATACTGGTTCATATAATGTCATTAATTTAATTCTGATTTTAGTAAGCATACATATATCTCTGCACTGGTTTGCCTGTTACTAATCAATACTTGAACATAACGGATAAACAATTCTCATTTTGTAATTGCAGGATAGTTTTTGTAAGGATTGAAATTAGCATTCCAGTTGTATTTGTGTAATAACCTCCAGAAACGTTAGGAATATTTCCAGCTAAAATCTTCATGATATAAACAACTTTACAAAGAAGTTGTTAGCTAACGTATTTTACGAATGTCAATGCTAAAGGCTAAATACTGAGTAAAACTTTGTTGCAATATGAGAGACATGAATTAGTGCATAATTGAATGACGGCAGTGTGTATGGGTGTGTATATTAGCAAGATTTTGATTGTAATTGACAAATTTTCTGTTTTTAATAATGGATAATGCAGAAAGTATTTGTTAGACACACATACATACATATATATACACACACATACATACATACACACATACATACATACATACATTCACACACACATATACATACATACATACATATATATAAGGAGTGTCAATTTCCTGACAGTTTTTGTGAGACAATTTTGTTGAAGTATTAGACAGGAAACATGTGATTTTGAAGCAAGATTTCATGTAAACCTGAATTACTTTAAATTTATGTTAGCGTACCAAATCAACAGATACACTGTCAAGAACTCATCAGATTGCAGCAAATTTTGGTGAGGGAGATAACTCGCAAATTCTTAGCTGCTGCAACATCGGAGATTGCCGAGAAGTGAAGATAAGTGTTTGCTAAGTAATTGTTTTGCCCTGGTATATTTCACTACAAAGACTTAAATTTTTGGGTGAAGTTTAACTGAGAAATTTGTAATATTTATGGAATCTGGTAGAATACTTCATTAAAAACAGTAAACATTTCTTTCAAAATTTTAAAATGAAAACTGCCTGGATAGATTACACTATATTCAAAAGGTCAGTATAAATTCACTGTCCTCCCCTCTTAGTATTGTGATGGATAAACAATGTAATATTTACGACACCCAGCTCTGATGAAAAATTTCCAATTTCGACCCAAAAATTTTGAAGGCTGATGAAACATTAAGAAAAATATTTTGGAACAACGTTGTAACAAGCTAATGCTGTAACTAATTTGCATAAACACTTGCATGATTCTGACGAAAATTGTTGAAGTTTTAAGCTGGAAATTGTTGAGGGAAAAAACAATAACTGTAATCTGTGAAAGTAAAGTGCTACCAGTCTATACTCAAAAGATGTACAGCATATGTGCAAGAACAACTATAAAGACAAGTGAACAAAAATAAACTACCACTGTTTAACAATAATAATAACATTGCTATTCACAGTGTCTCTGAGCTGTGGCTGCCTTCCCAGAAAGTTGTTAGTACCATAGTTTATGTTAATTAAAAAACGAAATAAGCCTCCAGACAAAGGAATACTTCTTGGAGAAGCAACAGCCATGTTTAAACATTTTTGTCTCTCACAAACTATGTGAAAGACCCTGGCAACACTTTGGCAATGAATATTTCGTTGTCATGTAAGGCTACAGTTAGAGAATGAAACGTGCTGTAATTATATGATTTACACAAAGTAATTAGCTATATTGTGCTATGAATTTTGTATCCTATCTGGGTTATGGAAAAATTATTGAGGGGTTATCTTTTACAGTTATTTTAAAACAATAGCAAGCTGATTCTGAAGTGGGTTACGCAGTTTACTGTACTTCATGTGAAGAATTACTGAAGAATTTTTCATTAGATTCGCTTTAATCTTTGTCATGTTTTGTGTGACAGAAAATACTGGTAGATGAAATCTAAGACTATTTGAAACATTATTACAGTATCTTTGTTGAAAATACTTTTGGGGAAATAATGTCATTCAATGTCTTTTTGGTTCATTTGATATCCAGTTTTATGGAACTACTTATGCATGTTTCTGGATGCATTAGGAGAAACATTTGATGTCACACATGGTCTTTTACCCTTGGTTGTCTGCACTTAAACAGAATTGTTACGAGAACTGAATCAGCAAAGAGTATTTTGCATTAGGTATTATTAACCTGAGGTGAATGTTGTTTCTTGAGAGAGAGGGGATTGCTTTTCAGACCACATAGGTGGAATCTGAAAACTATGTTAAAAGATGGGAGCCGGGAAAGTGATGAACAGATACTGAGTGAATATAATTTGGATCATGTAAATGCCTTGGTTAGAATATTTTCATTTATTTTTCACTGTGGAGGAGATTGCTGTAATAAGGTGACTATGTGTGTTGATAAATGAGGCGATTAAGGTGATGCTGAGATGATGATGTACTGGAAGTGGATATGAAGAATATGACAGTTAAAGTAAGAGAACTTATTCTGATTTATGGTATGGTATGGTACATTCAGTTGTAACATGAAGTATGTTTTTACATGAGATGATAACTTATAACGTACTAACTGTTGATTTGGTAGGTAAGAGGAAAATATTAACTGGATTAAATAATTTTAGACATAAAATATGTGATGAGCCAAAAAAATATAGAAATTCTGGAAAATACTCTAATGTAATGAAGTATGGTGACCAATAGTTTGGTAAGACAAAATATAAAAAGGGAATAGGATGGAGATGATTCGTAAATAACATGAAGTTGAAAGAAACACGTTTTTCACTGGAAACAGAAATAGATAGGTTCTTCTGTTAAAGAAATATTGAAAGACAGATTCACAAATTATCAGAGTAATGTATACAACAGTAATTACAATTATTTTCATTATTTCGTTTGCAATACATCAACTTTGTATGATGATGTGAATGAATCCTCCAGAGGAATATATATTCATTTGCATTTTATGTGTTTAATTAGCACAGGGCCTCAAGCTGTTGTAGCAGTGTTTGTTCCTTGTTTTCCGCAGTAAGTCCTGTTTGTTTTTAGATCTGTCAATGTTATCTCTTTTTATTGATACTGTGTCTCTTTCATTTGAAGGAATAATAGTTTTGATGCATACAAATTTTGTTTTATGAATTGTTTTTCTTATCTGCTAGTCTTTGTTGATAATTAAAGAATATTTGCAACATGTTGCATATTGAATCAGTTTTTATTACAGTTTCAGAATCAGTTGCTGAGCATTTACTACTTGTATATTTATATCAAGTTCTATATTTGTATTTTTCTTTTATGTGTGAATATACATACTTATGATCACTCTTACATCTTCTCTGGCATGCAGAGCTAATAAGTTCAGACACTCTGGCCAGTGACAAGGTTTCTTACACTGTTGTTAGTGCATTGTCTAAAACTGTCTGTTCTGCCAGTCTGCATTGTGAATTTATATTGGTGGATGGTTACTATCAGATGCTACTCAGCTTTATTTTTGAGCCCTCCCCTTTCATATTCTTATCCTTTGTTATCACTGTTGCTATCCTTCTTTATGCTTATGCTGATGAGCCATAGTTTTGGTTAAAGTTCTCGAACAGTACCAGCTTTCTATTTTTCTTTCCATCCACTATTATGAAGCAACATGCTCCCCTTGTTGCAATATCTGAAGTATACTTTCTCTTGTTTCCTTAACCACTGACTTTCATGTTTCTTCTGTAATTAATCCATTGTAAAGTTACACAGTTACCTAGAGCTGAATGAATTTTTCTTTGAAAGCATAGTCAATATTTTATAATTGATATGAAGAATGCTACTTAAGAAAATACATTTATGAAAAAGTCATACTAATTAGTCAAAAGATATTTGAATAGGTATTCCTACATGTGTTGTTACTGAAAATTTTTATGTCATTCTGAAGTTGGGTCAGCTCTGGTACACTGTAGAATCACAGTCAGGATTTGAATAAACATTATTGTGGAAGAACTCAAACATTTCTAAAAATCTTATTATCAACTAACACATTTAAGATGAAATCTTATGCATATTAACAACTTTTAAGTATTGCCCTAATGAAATCATGTAATTAATGCCCATTAAGCAATGAAACTGACTACTTCTTCACATTCCCTCATGAAGTTTGTTGTAAATAAGCCACTGCATTTCAAGAGACACAGTAACGTGCATAATTACAATACTATAAGGAAAAAGGAGTTCATTACTCCACATTAAGGTTGTCTTTAGCACAAAAAGGCACAATGCTGCAACTAAAATTTTTGATAACTTATCTAGTGATATAAAATGGCTGAGAGATGGAAAAGTAAAATTTGAAAATAAACTGAAACAGTTTCTCCTCAATAATTCCTATTTCATAGAAGAATTTCTGTTATTGTAGTGTGTAAAAGATGGTGACTGGAAATTACTAACTATATATATATATATATATATATTAGACCATTCACATTTGTAAGTATATATATATATATATATATATATATATATATATATATATATATATACTTACAAATGTTTGGCATGTAGCCATATTTACAAATTAATTTGCGATGTGAATGTTAAATCACTGGATCCATATCATTACGATTTATTGTGTAAATGATCTGTCAAACATGAAACAAACTAACAAACTAACTAACTAGATGGGAAAAGTGTTGATAATGGTAATAATATTTTATGATGGAATAGTTGACTGATATGCATGTACTGAAATTGAATGTAGTTTAACAATAAATTCAGAATGTACGGAATGGTCTATAGTATGAAGATTATGCTTTTGAAGAAGATGTTGTGATGATATGTTGATGTAGAGTCTTTGTATGATACACTCCTGGAAATTGAAATAAGAACACCGTGAATTCATTGTCCCAGGAAGGGGAAACTTTATTGACACATTCCTGGGGTCAGATACATCACATGATCACACTGACAGAACCACAGGCACATAGACACAGGCAACAGAGCATGCACAATGTCGGCACTAGTACAGTGTATATCCACCTTTCGCAGCAATGCAGGCTGCTATTCTCCCATGGAGACGATCGTACAGATGCTCGATGTAGTCCTGTGGAACGGCTTGCCATGCCATTTCCACCTGGCGCCTCAGTTGGACCAGCGTTCGTGCTGGACGTGCAGACCGCGTGAGACGACGCTTCATCCAGTCCCAAACATGCTCAATGGGGGACAGATCCGGAGATCTTGCTGGCCAGGGTAGTTGACTTACACCTTCTAGAGCACGTTGGGTGGCACGGGATACATGCGGACGTGCATTGTCCTGTTGGAACAGCAAGTTCCCTTGCCGGTCTAGGAATGATAGAACGATGGGTTCGATGACGGTTTGGATGTACCGTGCACTATTCAGTGTCCCCTCGACGATCACCAGTGGTGTATGGCCAGTGTAGGAGATCGCTCCCCACACCATGATGCCGGGTGTTGGCCCTGTGTGCCTCGGTCGTATGCAGTCCTGATTGTGGCGCTCATCTGCACGGCGCCAAACACGCATACGACCATCATTGGCACCAAGGCAGAAGCGACTCTCATCGCTGAAGACGACACGTCTCCATTCGTCCCTCCATTCACGCCTGTCGCGACACCACTGGAGGCGGGCTGCACGATGTTGGGGCGTGAGCGGAAGACGGCCTAACGGTGTGCGGGACCGTAGCCCAGCTTCATGGAGACGGTTGCGAATGGTCCTCGCCGATACCCCAGGAGCAACAGTGTCCCTAATTTGCTGGGAAGTGGCGGTGCGGTCCCCTACGGCACTGCGTAGGGTCCTACGGTCTTGGCGCGCATCCGTGCGTCGCTGCGGTCCGGTCCCAGGTCGACGGGCACGTGCACCTTCCGCCGACCACTGGCGACAACATCGATGTACTGTGGAGACCTCACGCCCCACGTGTTGAGCAATTCGGCGGTACGTCCACCCGGCCTCCCGCATGCCCACTATACGCCCTCGCTCAAAGTCCATCAACTGCACATACGGTTCACGTCCACGCTGTCGCGGCATGCTACCAGTGTTAAAGACTGCGATGGAGCTCCGTATGCCACGGCAAACTGGCTGACACTGACGGCGACGGTGCACAAATGCTGCGCAGCTAGCGCCATTCGACGGCCAACACCGTGGTTCCTGGTGTGTCCGCTGTGCCGTGCGTGTGATCATTGCTTGTACAGCCCTCTCGCAGTGTCCGGAGCAAGTATGGTGGGTCTGACACACCGGTGTCAATGTGTTCTTTTTTCTATTTCCAGGAGTGTAGAAGAGCAGATATGATAATAATTATGCTGTTAATAATGTTGATTTTCATGTTGATGATGTTGATGAAGAGCTTTAAGTCAAAGTCATGCAACTTTATTCTGTTATATATGGTCATGTGTGACTATGGTAACATGTGTGTGTTGGAAGCTCATTCCACGATTACTGTAGTTCTGAAATCTGAAAGAAAAAACATAAAAAGAACATTGAATAATTATTGTAATAAAAAGTAACTTGGGACAAAAGAAATGATAGCAGTAGTAGAAGACTTGAATGTGAAGAAATATTTTTAATATCAGGATGTTGTTGACAATTTGATAACAAAAAAAGTTGAAACGGCTACCAAGCCAAGACGTGAGAAGACAGGCTACAGATAATGATATTATGTAATACCAAGGATATGGAAATGACTGAAGTGAACTGAAATTGGTTAGGAATGCGATAATATTTCTTATCTTTTTTGTAAAAAACTAGTATATTTGTCAACAAAAATTGCATGAACAGAAGTGAAAACTAATATCTTTCTTCATGTGTGAAAGACGATATTTACATGTTATTAACTGCTATGAGAAAGACTGATGAAGTGAACACTACTTGTGAAAATTTTTTCTGGAAAACTTCTGCCCTAGATGTGTTTGCATTCAGTATTGTTTAATTAGTTAACTAATCTTTTTCTTATGTCATTTGCAAATGTCTGTTTCACTAATTATGTTTATAATAATACTTAATCACTAGAAGATCTCCCTCTACATCTACATTTCGCACCCCATCATTAACAGTGACAATTGCACTACATGAGAAAATTCAACTTAAATACATAATTCTGTAAAGGTTATATTGTAATAGTTTAAATTTCCTTTAATATTTAAGAGTTGTTCGCAGTAAATTCCATTATATCTTTCTTGTGTATTTGGACACTACAAAGGTATTTTTCAGTAAATTGCATTTTTCGACTTGTGTCACTTTTCTTGCCAGGCTGCGATATGCACCCTGCAGTATATGTACGGCGCGTGGTGAAGGGTGCCCTGTACCTCTACTAGTTATTTCCTTTCTTGTTGCACTCATAAATAGTGTGAGGAAAAACGACTGTCTATATGCCTTCATATGAGCTCAGATTTCTTGTATCTCAGATTCATAGCCCTTACACGAAATATATGTTGGCGGCAGTAGAATCGCTCTGCATTCAGCTTAAAAATTTTGATTCTCTAAGTTTTATCAATAGTATTTCTCGAAAAGAAAGTCTTCCCTCCAGGGATTCCTAGTTGAGTCCCCAAAGCATCTCCATAATACACTCTAAGACGCCAAAAAAAGACACACCACAAATTGGACCAAAATCAGTAGACGTGATTTACATGTACATACAAACAAATGATTATAATTTCAGGAAGGTTGGATAGTTTATTCAAGAGAAAGTGCTTCACAAATTGAGCAAGTCAGTAATGTATTGGTCCACCTCTGAGCATAACGCAAACAGTTAATCGGCTTGGCACTGATTGATAGAGTTGTTGGATGTCCTCTTTAGGCATATTGTGTCACATTCTGGCCAATTGGCATGTCTGTGCTTCAAAATTACAAAATGGTTGCAAGTCCCTACCCATAATGCACCAAATGTCCTCAACTAGGGAGAGTCCTGCGACCTTGCTGCCCAAGGTATGGTTTGGCAAGCACGAAGACAAGCAGTAGAAACTATCTCCGTGCATGGGCAGGCATTATCTTGTTTAAATGCAAGCTCAGGATGGCTTGCCATAAAGGACAACAGAACGAGACGTACATTCTCTTTGACATGTCGCTGTGCTGTAAAAGTGCTGAGGATGACAACCAAAGGGGTCTTGTTTTGAAAAGAAATAGCACCCCAGACCATCACATTCGGTTTTAGGGCCATATGGCTGGCGACACAGTCATGTTGGTATCCCACGACTGTCTAAAGCGTTTCCAGATGGCCCGGAATCTCATTGACTGGAGTAGAACTATCTTCAGTGATGAGAGCCTTTTCAAATCAAGCCCTGATGAGCAGTGAAGACGTGTCTCGATTGAGCATGGGTGACCCAGTGAAGGTGTGTGTGGAGATGTCGTCGACAGCAGTGGTATACAAACCTTATTGTCGCCCACTATACAGCCTGAAAGCCAGGAGTGATAGTCTGTGTTGCCATTTCTTTTCAAAGCAGAACCCCTTTCGTTGTTATCTGTGACAACATTACAGCACAGCGGTACGTTGATGATATTCTATGCCCTGTTCTGTTGCCCTTCATGGTAAGCCATCCTGGGGTTACATTTCAGCAAGATAATGCCCGTTCGCATATAGCAAGACTTTCTACTGCTTGACATCATGCATGCCAAATCCTATCTTTGTCAACGAGCTCACTGAATCTCTTCCCAATTGAGAATCTTTGGAGCATTATGGGCTGGGCTTTCCAACGAGGTCGGGATTCTGGTGATCTAACGCGCCAATTGGACGGATTTTGGTACATTATCCTCTAGGAGAACATCCAACAACTCTGTCAATCAATGTCAAGTTGAATAACTGATTGGATAAACGGTAGAAGTGGGCCATGCGTTATTGACTTGCTCAATTTGTGAAGCTCTTTCCCTTGAGTGAATCATCCATTTTTTCTGAAATTGTTATAATTTGTTTATCTGTACATGTACATCATGTATCACATCTGCTGATTTCCATCCCACTCAGATAATTCCTTCATGGTGCGTGTTTTTTTTGATTTTTGTATTAGAGTGTACTTGTATGTTGCTCGAACCGAACAGAAACAAATCTAGCAGCCCACCACCAAATTGCTTCGATGTCTTCCATTAATCCGACCTGGTACAGGTCCCACACACTGGAGAAGTACTGAAGAATAGGCTGCATTAGCGTCATATTTGCTGTCTACCTTTCTTTCTCAAAATTCTCCCAATAAAGTGAAATCGACCATTCACCTTCACTACTACAATCCTCACATGCTCGAGGAGGATTTTGTTATCGTTTTGGATTGTTACTCCCAGATATATACACGAAGGACACAGTTCACTTTTAGAAAGTGGTCTCTGATTTTCTGTTTGTTAAAAATAAACTTTGGCAGTTTCGTAATATTGGTCTCAGAATTTTGTCTACATATTCGTGCTTACAAAATTCTCAATGGGCTGTTGTAACAGTAGGCCTACTGTTCAATGCACATCTTTTTTCGCCATGAATCTGAGAACCCCGTACACTATAATAAAGAATACAAACCAAAGAGATAGAAATTGTAACTTACATATTTTCTAGAATTTTGAGTTTTGAAGCATAATGCTGACATGAAACTAACTATTTTATGAGAAACAATTAATTCTGTATTATAATGTGCTTTCCAGTTTTGAATGCTCGTATTTAAATTTTGTATTATAATTATCTACTTATTGTTTTCCATAATTGTTCAAAAAGAAAAAATCAATAGAAGACTTTCTTCCTCTTTGCTTTTATGAAACATTAATCAGTTGTAATTCTTTGGTCAAGGACATCGATTATATCGATCATGTAAACGTATCTTTGCATAGGAACTACTATATCTCTGGTGTTGTTCATTATAGTGTAGAGGTGGGCCAAACGGTTATTCTGGAGTAACCGTTATCACAGTTCCAGTTATTCTTTGATAACCGTTATCGTTAACCGTTATTAATAACTGCCAAGTTATTTTTCGCTAGCGAATACCGATAACTCCGACAGTTAAATAACGACATAGTTGGAATCCATGAGTTTAGTTATCAGTATAACTGCGAGTAGTGTGAAATAGCAGGAATGTCGTATGAATCGTGTCATAACCTTAGCTTATTAACTCCGAGTACATTTTAGTTGATGTTAGAACGATTATTAGTGTTTCATATTATATGTTTGTAGGTTATCGGTCGCTATTAGAAATATTATCTTCGCAGCTGCGACAGAAAGTACGTGGAACTTCGCCAAAGCACTGTTTAAGTAAAATGTTAACAACGTGCGTTTTTAAGTATGAAGTAATATGTAAACTGAGTACTGTAGGTTAAATTCGAAGCTTAATTTCTTGTGCTGCTCACATAATAGAATAAAGTGTACAGCCTTATAATACAACAAAAAATATACGTAATGTGACAGATTCGTTTACTCCTGTGCTGTAAAAGCTAGTCCTATTAGGGAAAGTGTGAGTACGCTAATCCAAGTTTTATGTCAGATTTGCAAACTGCTCGATTTCTACAGCGACAGCATGTTTATAACATATGAAGACATGCAGATCGAATAGGTCGACAGTGTTACATTTCTGGGGCTACAACTCGATAATAAATTCAGTTGGGAAGGGCATACCACATTTTTTCATTCTGTTATTTCATAAGGGAGCATATTCTGTGGGAACTTATCAAACGTAGCAAAAGTTTTTCGCATGTAAAAGCGTGTAATAAAAATCGTTTGTGGTATCAATTCAAGAACATCATGTAGGAACCTGTTCAAGGAACTTTGTATTCTAACCACTGCTTCCTAGTATATTTATTCCTTTATGAAATTTGTTACAAGTATTTCCAACCAATAGCTTAATACATAATATCAGTACTAGAAATGGGAAATGCAATCTACATAAAGACCTAAAATTACTTACCTTGGTCCAAAAGGGGTCCAATATGCAGGAACATGCATTTTCAATAAACTGCCAGCAAGTCAGCAACCATTAAAAACTTGGTTTCAGATAAGGCACGGTTTACAGTGTGTTTGAAAGACTATTTGATACAGAAGTGTCTGATTCCACCCGTCATCAATATGCCGGAAATGGCTATTTTAAGTGTGTCAGTGACGTCACTACATACACATGGCAACAAACACGAAGATACAGATAAATAATACAATAACATTTCCCACCAAAAATACAATCAAACCAATGGGACAACTGCGGGAAGTTGGGGGTTTTAGGGTGAGGACAAGCTAGTAAAAAAATCACACCATGATCCCAAAACACAAAATGAAGAACAAAAAGAAAAAAAAATTACAGCATTCTGCTACACCAACAAAAATCTGCAGGAATCGGACACTTCCCTTGAACAATATAGGTCAACTATAGGTGACCATACCAAAACACCAATACCCACAACTAAAAGTACGAAAATTGGAATCAGACATTTCCCTTGACCTATATAGGTCAACCTCAGATGACGATACTAAAATATCAACACACACAACTATGAAAATGGGAATCGGTCATTTCCGGTGACCTATATAGGTCCACCACAGCTACTGATGCCAAAAAACACCTACAACTGCGAAAAATAAAACCACAATCCCAAAAGTCCGCAAATCAATCATCCCTACATAAATTAAATCACATTCAATACATCATAAATACACAAAACATCGCAGCTGGAAAAAAAAATTAATTACCACCAGCAAATTCCGGCATTGCAACCTAGATCGACAGCCCCCCCCCCCCCCCCACACACACACACAAACCAACTCATAAACACAGTGCCGTAATGACATTCACACACCACAACACCTTTACGTCGAAGCAGACGGGTGGAATCAGACGCTTCCATTGACCCCTCCTTCTACTCTGTAGATGAATATCGTAACAGAGACTGATAGACCAGCTTAGGTAAAAATTCTGCTATATTTCAGTTTTGACAGCACTTGGTTGCAACAGTCAAGATCGGGTATTCTGTGTACGATAAATTTATTAAAAGTACGTAACTGTGTTTTATTCTGTCAGTGTACCAATTCTGTAAATATTAGCAGTTACTGTGATATATTCACATATTTTGACAATCTCCTGACAAATGATGAGGATAATAATTATTATATTCCACTGTATCATGTTATACTTTCTGACATGTTATTTGTCATTCGCGATGGCCAGCGGCTATTTCTGTAGCAGTACGGAAATATTTCTTCGCTCCAGTTACTATCCTCTCTGGAAATATCACCTGGAACTACGACCTTTAACTGGAGTCACCGAGTCAGGAACGTCTAGACACACAGTTATTCCGTTACCAGCTTCAAGGTTATCTGTGGTGGTAGCCCGATAACTACCAGAGAACTAGAGCTACGAGCCAATAACGATAACTGCCAGAGGAGAATACCGGTCTCTGACAGTTATTTCCATAGTCGCTCGAATTCCTAAGTAACTTTCCTTCTACTACCCGTCCAAGCTAAATTAACACGTAAGGCGGTGGCTTAAGGGAACGACCGTACTTGTTAATGCCTGTACTGCAGCTCCTATCAGCCACGGCTCGGATATTAACTTTATTTAATTATTTATGCTAAAAGTAACGAAGGCCCACGAAATAGTACACAGTTCTTATCAACAGATGGCGCGCAGTCTCACAGTTATTCCCATGGTCTATAGAACGCCTCCCAAATGCGCAGTACGATCTTCGATCAACAGATGGCGCGAGGCACTGTTGACACTAAACAGTTATTGAAATAACTGCCAGAATCAGAGGAACGGTTATTGCAGTAACCGTTACTTCTCAGTAACCGGTTATTTCTATCAGTTACGTTATTTTTTGCCACCTCTATTATAGTGGTTTTTTGAGCAAGACAGTTGAAAGTTAGTAGTTCTTGTTAAAGAAGTGTGTTAATTTCTGAAAATAGATAAATAAGGAATAAAATAATTTAGAAGAGAAAATAAGTTCCTGCTTTATGGTATTACTTATTTGATGTATGAATAAAAAGAACATCTTTGCAGCTTTAGCATGAAGGAATCGTTAACCTATATCCCAAGAGAAAGAAGAACTTAACAACAAACGACAAGAAATAAGTTAAGTGCAAAATTCTTTTTACCAGCATTCTCTCTTTCTCTACTTCATACTTTTACTAGCTGAAAACTTATAATCTTCAATAAACATTCAGCGATTACGTAAATTTTCTTAATAAGTGACAACATTGCAATTAAACTTCGCTATTTTTTGGTTGTAAAGAGAAAACATGTATCGGAGAAACAGAACATAACTTTTACATTTGACCTAGAACATAGAATCGGTGATCAATACGACATTACAGCATCACTGAATGCGGCTATAAATAGGAATGCAGTGAAAGGTAGGAGGATCTTTCTGTTTAGCAACAGTGACAAGAGAGATTTCAGGTTACTTGACACGTCAACGCGAAAATTTCATCTCCTTTATTGAAAATGCTGAACACCAATGAACAAAATTCAAGAACATCATACACTATGTGATCAAAAGTATCCGGACACCTTGCTGAAAATGACTTACAAGTTCGTGGCGCTCTCCATCGGTAACGCTGGAATTCAATATGGTGTCGGCCCACACTTAGCCTTGATGACAGCTTCCACTCTCGCAGGCAAACGTTCAATCAGATGGTGGAAGATTTCTTGGAGAATGGCAGCAAATTCTTCACGGAGTGCTGCACAGAAGAGAGGTATCGATCTCGGTCTGTGAGGCCTGGCACGAAGTTGGCGTTCCAAAACATCCCAAATGTATCCTATAGGATTCAGGTCAGGACTCTGTGCAGGCCAGTCCATTACAGGGATATTATTGTCGTGTAACCACTCCGCCACAGGCCGTACATTAAGCTGCTCGAACGTGTTGAAGGATGCAATCGCCATCCCCGAATTACTCTTCAACAGTGGCAAGCAAGAAGGTGCTTAAAGCATCAATGTAGGCCTGTGCTGAGTGCCACGCAAAACAAGGGGTACAAGCCTCCTCCATGAAAAATACGACTACACCATAACACCACTGACTCCAAATTTTACTGTTGAAATTACACATGCTGGCAGATGACGTTCACTGGGCATTCACCATACCCACACCCTGCCATCTGATCGCCACATTGTGTATCGTGATTCGTCACTCCACACAACGTTTTTCTACTGTTCAATCGTCCAATGTTTACGCTCCTTACACCAAGCGAGGCGTCGTTTGGCATTTACTGGCGTGAAGTGTGGCTTATGAGCAACCGTTAGACCCTGAAATCCAAGTTTTCTCACCTCTCGCCAAACTGACATAGTACTTGCAGTGGATCCTGATGCAGTCTGGAATTCCTGTGATGGTCTGGAGAGATGTCTGCCTATTACACACTACGACTCTCTTATACTGTCAGCGGTCTCTGTCAGTCAACAGACGAGGTCGGCCTGTACGCTTTTGTGCTGTACGTGTTCCTTCTCGCTTCCACTTACCTGTTACATCGGAAACAGTGGACCTAGGGATGTTTAGGAGTGTGGAAATCTCGCGTACAGTTGTGTGACACAAGTGACACCCAATCACCTGATCACGTTCGAAGTCCGTGGGTTCCCCGGAGTACCCTATTCTGCTGTCCCACGATGTCTAATGACTGCTGAGGTCGCTGATACGGAGTACCTGACAGTAGATGGCAGCGCAATGCACCTAAAACGAAAAACGTGTGATTCTGGTGTGTCCGGATACTTTTGATCACATAGTGTACAATATGCTTTAGACTGGTACGAGCCGAGCAAAATTTTCAGGATGGAAAACACCTACCGTGGTTCTAAAACGGTGTTAGAAACCTGCTACGAAAGCAAAGAGATCTTCATTGCAAATTTAAACGTAGTCAAAACCTCACAGACAATTTAAAAACGAAACGGAGTCCAAATTAGCGTGAGGAAGGCTATGCATGTAGTGTTCCACGCATTCGACGGTACTACTGACTTGACAGAAAAATCATAAGGAGTTTTGTCTTATGTTAAATCAGTAAGCGGTTTGAAGCCACCTGGCCGTATAGTCTGTGACCATAATTGCACTGAAACAGAGGACGACACAGAAAAGACCGAAATGCTAAACGTATTTTTCCAAACCTATTTCTCAGATGAGTAGCTCGCTGTAGTTCCTCCTTTAAATCCACGCTCAAATGTCAAAATGATATATCGAAGTAAGTGACCAATGATGGAAAAGCAACTGAAATCGCTCAACAGAGAAAAGGCCACTGGGCCTGATCAGACACCGATTCTATGCACAGTGTGCTCAAGAGCTTGACCCTCTTCTAACAGCAGTGTACCTAGGTCTCTAAAGGAGAGAAACACTCCTTACGATTGGAAAAAAGCACAGTTCATTTCTCTTTTCAAGGAGGTTCTTTAACAGATACAGAAAATTGTAGGACTATATCTGTGATGTCGGTCTGATGTAGAATTTTGGAACGTGTTTAATGCTTGTGTGTTATGACATTCCTGGAGATCTAAATTCTCCTCTATAGGAGTGAACATGGGTACAAAAACAAAAACCGTGTGAAACGAAGCTCGCTCTGTTCATTCATGAGATCCAGAAAACAGCAGACACAGGCACCCAGCTAGATCCCGTGTTTCTTGACGTGCAGAAGGCTTTTGATATAGTCCCGCACTCCTACTTAATGAACAAAATATGAGCATATGCAACATCAGTCCAACTGTGTGACCAGATTAGAGAGTTTCAAGCTAACAGAACATAGCGGGTCATTCTGAACAGGGAAAAGTCTTCAGGCGTAAAATTAACTTTGGGTGAGTTTCAAGGCAGTTTTATAGGACCACTGCTTTTCACAACATACAGGGTGTTAAAAAGTGTCGAATACTTTGAGATGTCGTAGTACTCATGGAAACAAGAAGAATAAGTCCAATAAACATAGGAAATGCATACTTTTCGAGACAAACACTTGTTTGTAATAAGGTCTGCGTTGTGCTTGGTTCTGGATATTAGCACAGTCGTTGCACTGGCGCTCCGTCAAAAGTATCGGCATGGTAGTATGGCGTCTTACTCACAGCACTCTACCTACCATCAGGTCGTCTGCAGTCAGCTGTGTGGTTCGAGTCGTGTTGTAGGCTACGTTAGTTTTCGTCCTGTTTCTCTGCCTTATTGTATAGTACTGTCGACCCTGGGCACGTATCATGGTGGTTTACCTTCTTTCAAACGCGGATTCACTTACGTGTTTACTGTTATTGCGCTGTTTGTACGTACAAATGGTCGTACAGTTGCATTTTCTCTTTTCCATTACTTGTTAGCAATTGAAGCCTACTACTTGATAAGTGAAATGGCGCGTATGATCTACTAGGGATACTAACTACTGCTTCCCAATATATTTATTCCCTAATGAAATTTGTCATTAAAAATATATCACTTTTTCAAACCAACAGCTCAATTCATGGAATCAATAGTAGAAATAAGAATAATCTTCACAAGGATTTAGAGTCACTTAGTCTTGTACAAAAAGGTGTGCATTATTGAGGAACACACATTTTCAATAACTTGCCAGCAGCCATAAAAAGCTCAACAACCAATGAAATTCAGTTTGAGAGAAGTCTAAAGGATTTATTGGTGTTTGTTTTTGATTTTAGGGCGCAAAACTTCTATGGTCATTAGAGATTTATTGGTGGCCAACTCCTTCTACTCCATTGATGAATTTCTTAGTAAAACCAACTGATATATATATATATATATATATATATATATATATATATACTTATACACAATTTCAGTGCAGTAATGTGTTCATTGTAAATGTGTGTGTGTGTGTGTGTGTGTGTGTGTGTGTGTGTGTAAGTACAATTTAACTTCTGCACCATTTCAGTGTAGTAATGTGTTCATTGTAAATAAGTATTATAGTAGTTGTATTACACGTCTATTACCTTATAAATAAATAAAAAAGTTTTTTACTTTAAATCCAGTGGATTAGTATTTGTAAAATGACTCTTTCATATAGTGTTCATTAAAAAATGACGATCATTGCACTTGGGACTTGTGGAATGGTACATTAGCTTATTTGTTTTAGTTGTAAATATTTGTCATGTATTGTTGTTTTTCTGACATGTTCTACATCCTGGAGGACCTCCTCACTACGGATCAATTGGAATGAAAGTAAATCTAATCTAAGCTATGGCTTTGCAAATGGACATAGCCTGCGAGCCCGTGCCCTCTACGCTGAAAAATATCCATAGTGCAGACTGCCCTCAGGTAAGCTGTTCGGCAAACTTATCCAACGTCTGAGGGACACAAGTACCCTTGCACGCCTGAAGAGTGACAGTGGAAGGCCCCACACAGTCCGCATGCCTGACATGTAGGAACGTGTGCCACGTTTGGTGAACGAAACCCCTGGGATCAGTGTGCGACGATTAGCAACAGCAGAAGGCTCTTATTCGCGGAGAACTTCGTGAACAATTGCTGTACCCATATCATCTACAGTGCGTTCAGGCCCTAAGGCAACAGGATCGTCACGGCAGACGGCGGTTCTGTGAATGGCTGTTGCAGAAGTGTGCCGCAGATCTACTGTTGACATCCAGGATTTTATTTACCGATGAGGCAGGGTAAAGAAGAGATGGTGTTGTGAATTTCCATAACCATCATGTACGGATATATGCAAACCCCAGGCAATTCAAGAAAGAGGGCACCAACACCGATTCTCTGTCAACGTATGGGCAAGCGTACTTGGCGATAGATTACTGGGGCCGTGCGTGCTACGACAAAGGTTAACTGGGGCACATTATCTGGACTTTCTCATTCCCAAATCACTCCTCCCTCTTTTTCATCGTCTGACATAACCCTAACAAGGTATTTCTTACATCGTCATCGTCATCGTCATCATCCCTCTGTTCTGTTTGATCCAAATGATTCATCCTTTTTAATTATTACTAGAGCCTTGAGCTTCGCATTAACGATAGACACGACAGAAGATATTTTGAAGCGATTTTGCTACGTCTTTACAAATCATATGTTTCTAGTTAAGAAAATAATGGGCATATTTCCACGAGTTAAAGCGATAAGGTCGTTTTACACAGTAATTTACTTATTTCGTGACAAACGCGATATTACATGTACATCTACATCGATACTCTGCAAATCACATTTAAGTTCCTGGTAGAGGGTTCATCGAACCACCTTCACAATTCTCTATTATTCTGATTTCGTATAGCGCGCGGAAAGAACTAACACTTATATCTTTCCGTACGAGCTCTGATTTCCCTTATTTTACCGCGGTGATCGTTCCTCCCTATGTAGGTCGATGTCAACAAAATATTTTTGCATTCGGAGGAGAAAGTTGTTGATTGGAATTTCGTGAGAAGATTCCGTCGCAACGAAAAACGACTTTCTTTTAATGATGTCCAGCCCAAATCTTGTATCATTTCAGTGACACACTCTCCCATATTTCGCGATAATACAAAACGTGCTGCCCTTCTTTTCGATGTACTCCGTTAGTCCTATCTGGTAAGGATCCCACACTACGCAGCAGTATTCTAAAAGAGGACGGACAAGCGTAGTGTAGGCAGTCTCCTTAGTAGATCTGTTACATTTTGTAAGTGCCCTGCCAATGAAACGCAGTCTTTGGTTAGCCTTACTCACAACATTTTCTATGTGTTCCTTCCAATTTAAGTTGTTCGTAATTGTAATTCCTAGGAATTTAGTTGAATTTACCGCGAAATTTGTAGAGAATAACGAGTTTGAAATTTTGTTCTAAGGATATATATATGAAGCGAAAGGGATGAGAGAACAAAAATTCCTCAACAGGACAGAAATACCTATTATCTTTAATATTCCTTAAAATCTCTTAAAGGCATGACGCAGAAGAGTAAAGGAGTTTAGGGAGGGCCAGTTGTTTTCTAAGTAATTCGGCAGAAATATTGCCAACTTTGACTCAAGGCTTCTTGTGAAATGGAATGTTCAGAATGTCGTTCTTTGGGTGACTGGGAATCCCACATCAGCCTGTATTCTCATGCTACAGTGCTAATAAAAATGGTTCAAATGGCACTGAGCACTATGGGACTTAACATCTATGGTCATCAGTCCCCTAGAACTTAGAACTACTTGAACCTAACTAACCTAAGGACATCACACAACACCCAGTCATCACGAGGCAGAGAAAATCCCTGACCCTGCCGGGAATCGAACCCGGGAACCCGGGCGCGGGAAGCGAGAACGCTACAGTGCTAATACTCTTGGAAATTCCTCATGGCGTCTGCTGGCTGCTCAGCCGATTGCACAAGAGGTTGTGTTTCGTCTTCCAGTCAGTACTATGTGGGAACTGTAACTTGGCACGCGGACGTAGAGTAGTTTAGATTAGATTAGTTTTTCGTTCCATAGATCCGTGCTGAGGAGATCCTCGTGGATGTGGAACATCTCAATTTTTATAAAAAAGCTGAAATAACGATACTAATAGTATGAATATATACAATACGTCATTTGTTTCTATTAAAAAATTCCTCAATGGAGTAGTAGGAGTTGGCCACTAGTAAGTCTTTCAGGCTCCTTTTAAACTGATCTTTATTTGTAACCAAATTTTTTATGTTTGCTGACAGTTTATTGAATATGAGTGTTCCTGAGTAGTGGACCCCTTTTTGAACTAAAGTAAGTGCTTTTAAGTCGATTTGCAGATCATTTTTGTTCCTGGTATTGTATGTATGAACTGAGCTGTTTGTTGGAAAAAGAGATATATTATTTAGGACAAATTTCATTAAGGAGTAAATATACTGAGAGGCAGTAGTTAGTATACCCAGTTCTTTGAAGAGGTTTCTATAGGACATCCTTGAATTTACTCCACAAATAATACGTATTACACGCTTTTGGACTCTGAAAACTTTTGTTTGACTTGAAGAGTTACCACAAAATATTATACCATATGACATTATGGAATGAAAGTAGGCCAAGTATGCAAGCTTTTTCATTTTTATGTCACCTATGTCTGCTAACACTCGAATTGCAAATACAGATTTGTTAAGGCATTTCTGCAGTTCTGTGGTGTGCTCCTCCCAACTTAATTTATTATCAAGTTGTAATCCCAGGAATTTAAGACTGTCAACCTCTTCTATCTGCTCTTCTGCATACTTTATGCATATGCTGGGTGGAAACCTCTTACAGGTTCTGAATTGCATATAGTGAGTCTTTTCGAAGTTTAATGTCAGTGAGTTGGCTTTAAACCATTTATTAATATCCATGAAAATATCATTAGCAGATCTTTCTAGAACTACACTCAACATACTATTTATTGCAATACTTGTGTCATCTGCAAACAAAACGAATTCTGCTTCTGGCAGTGCAACTAATGAGAGATCATTAATGTACACAAGAAAAAGCAATTGCCCTAAGATGGATCCTTGTGGGACACCACATGTAATTTCTTCCCATTCTGATGATGACTGATGAGTTAATTCACTAGTCCCTTGCACTGACACCCTTTGTATCCTGTTAGCGAGGTATGACTTGAACCATTTTGCAGCACTGCCTGTGACACCATAGAATTCTAATTTATTTAAAAGGATGTTGTGGTTCACACAATCGAATGCCTTTGACAAATCACAGAAAATATCTGTTGCTTGTAACTTGTTATTTAATGAATTAAGTACTTTTTCACTGTAGGTGTAAATAGCCTTCTCGATATCAGAACCCTTCAGAAATCAAAACTGTGTTCTTGATAATATGTTATTTGTGGTCAGATGGTTGAGAAGCTGCCTGTACATTACTTTTTCTGATATTTTTGAGAATGCTGGCAAAAGTGAAATCGGTCTGACTCCATAATTCTGATCGGTAGCAGTCGGAAACAGTAAGGAGACTTCGTGCCATAGTGACTTTTAGATGTCCATTGCCAAGTACCAACCAATGTGGAGTACCATTAGCTGTTTATAACTTTTCTAACTCCATCGTCGTCTGCTTTGTTGCTGACTTGTAATGTCATTGTGTGTTTTGTTGCGTTATTTTCATTATGATTTTTTTTCGAAAATGAGTGATGACGCAGTTGGTGGTGCATTGCAGGGTTATCTTCTACTCCACTTCAGAAAAGAAAGCAGATTATCAGGAGCTCGTGGAAGCTCAAAACTCGAGTTTGTTGCCTGCACTGCATACTTACAATACATGGGGGCGGAGTTTGCTTCCTCCCGCATCCCGCTTCCCCCATAGCACACCCCACCCGCTCTCCCCTCTCCCCTCACTCACCGAATGCTAAGTTATAGTTCGCGAGTCGTAGCGAAGATGGGTCATTTGACAAGTGTTACGATGCACAGTGGAGCTAAACAGTTTGCGAGCAAAGGTTCAAATGGCTCTGAGCACTATAAGACTCAACATCTGAGGTCATCAGTCCCCTAGAACTTAGAACTACTTAAACCTAACTAACCTAAGGATATCACACACATCCATGCCCGAGGCAGGATTCGAACCTGCGACCGCAGCAGTCACGCGGTTCCGGACTGAAGTGCCTAGAACCGCACGGCCACCACGGCCGGCTGCGAGTGAAGGTTTATACGTTTCGGAAAGCAATATTTTAATGTGTAAATTTTGTAATGTTCTTATCGAGTGGGAGAAAAAAATACTATCTCAAAACATTGCTTTAAAAATAAGGAACATTTATATCGTAAATTAAGCAGTTCAACAGTGAAGCGGCAGACAACAACAGAACTCTCGTTAGAGAAGCAAAAGAAAGCTAAGAGTGAGAAGACAGAATTTATTCACGAAACGACTGCGCTGCTACTCAAAGCCAACGTCTGGTTGGAAAAGGTAGATCACTCTGCAATACGGAAATGGAATCAAATGTACGTACCAGGTATGTACTTTCTAATATCACAGTATGTTGCCCTCGACACGAGTGTACATCAGATACAAAGGTATCGTCAGGAGTGCCCCAGGGAAGTGTGACAGGACCGCTGTTCTCTATATACATAAACGATTTGGCGGACAGGGTCGGCAGCAAAATGGTTCAAATGGCTCTGAGCACTATGGGACTCAACTGCTGAGGTCATTAGTCCCCTAGAACTTAGAACTAGTTAAATCCAACTAACCTAAGGACATCACAAACATCCATGCCCGAGGCAGGATTCGAACCTGCGACTGTAGCGGTCTTGCGGTTCCAGACTGCAGCGCCTTTAACCGCACGGCCACTTCGGCCGGCGGTCGGCAGCGAGCTGCGGCTAGTTGCTGATGATGTGGTGTATGGTAAGGTGTCTAATTTGAGTGACTGTAGGGAGATACAAGACGACTTAGACAAAATTTCCATTGGTGTGATGAGTGTCAGATAGCCCTAAATGTGGAAAAATCTATGTTAATGCCAATGAGTAGGAAGAACAAACCTGTAATGTTCGGATGTAGTATTACTAATGTACGGCTTGACACAGTCGAGTTATTTAAACATCTGGGCGTAACTTTGAAAAACGATATGAGGTGGAACGAGCATGAGAAAACTGTGGTAGGGAAGGCAAATAGTGGATTTCGGTTTATTGGGAGAATTTTAGGAAAGAGTGGTCCGCCTATAAAGGAGACCGCATATAGGACACTGGTGCGACCTATTCTTGAGTACTGCTCGATTGTTTGGGATCGTTACCAGGTCGGATTGAAGGAAGACATCAAAGCAATTCAGAGGTGGGCTGCTAGATTTGTTAGTGGTAGGTTCGAACACGTAATTGTTATGGAGATGCTTCAGGAACTCGAATGGTAATCCCTGGAGGTAAGGCGACGTTCTTTTCGAGAAACACTATTGAGAAAATTTAGAGAAACGGCATTTGAAGCTGACTGCCGAACGATTCTACTGCCGCCAACATACAATGCGCACAATGACCTCTAAGATAAGACACGAGAAATTAGGGCTCATATGGATGTGCACAGACAGTCGTTTTTCCGTTGCTCTATTTACGAAACCGCAGTTCGTGGTCGAGTGGCTAGAGTTGCTGCCTCTGTATCGCGGAGTTCCGGGTTCGATTTCCGGCCAGGTTGGGGATTTTCTGTTTTCTCTGCCTGGGGACTGGGTGTTTGTGTTGCCCTCATCATTTCATCACCACTCGTGAAAGTGGCGAGATCGGACTGTGTAAAGATTGAGAATTTATTAGAGCGCTGATAACCGCATAGTTGAGCGCCCCAGTAACCAAACATCACCGCCATCTACACTACTGGCCATTAAAATTGCTACACCACGAAGACGACGTACTACAGACGCGAAATTTAACCGACAGGAAGAAGATGCTGTGAAATGCAAATGATTAGCTTTTCAGAGCATTCACACAAGGTTGGCGCCGGTGGCGACACCTACAACGTGTTGACATGAGGAAATTTTCCAACCGATTTCTCATACACAAATAGCAGTTGACCGGCGTTGCCTGGTGAAACGTTGTTGTGATGCCTCGTGTAAGGAGGAGAAATGCGTACCATCACGTTTCCGACTTTGATAAAGGTCGGATTGTAGCCTATCGCGATTGTGGTTTATCGTATCGCGACATTGCTGCTCGCGTTGGCCGAGATCCAATGACTGTTAGCAAAATATGGAATCGGTGGGTTCAGGAGGGTAATACGGAACGCCGTGCTGGATCCCAACGGCATCGTATCACTAGCAGTCGAGATGACAGGCATCATCATGGCTGTAACGGATCGTGCAGCCACGTCTCGATCCCTGAGTCAACAGATGGGGACGTTTTCAAGACAACAACCATCTGCAGGAACAGTTCGACGACGTTTGCAGTAGCATGGACTATCAGCTCGGAGACCATGGCTGCAGTTACCCTTGACGCTCCATCACAGACAGGAGCGCCTGCGATGGTGTACTCAACGACGAACCTGGGTGCACGAATGGCAAAACGTCATTTTTTCGGATGAATCCAGGTTCTGTTTACAGCATCATGATGGTCGAATCTGTGTTTGGCGACATCGCGGTGAACGCCCATTGGAAGCTTGTATTCGTCATCGCCATACTGGCTTATCACCCGGCGTGATGGCATGGGGTGCCATTGGTTACACGTCTCGGTCACCTCTTGTTCGCATTGACGGCACTTTGAACAGTGGACGCTACATTTCAGAAGTGTTACGACCCGTGGCTCTACCCTACATTCGATCCCTGCGAGACCCTACATTTCAGCAGGATAATGCACGACCGCATGTTGCAGTTCCTGCATAGGCCTTTCTGGATACAGAAAATGTTCGACTGCTGCCCTGGCCAGCACATTCTCCAGATCTCTCACCAATTGAAAACGTCTGTCAATGGTGGCCGAGCAGCTCGCTCGTTACAATACGCCAGTCACTACTCTTGATGAACTGTGGTATCGTGTTGAAGCTGCATGGGCAGCTGTACCTGTACACGCCATCCAAGCTCTGTTTGAGTCAATGCCCAGGCGTATCAAGGCCGTTATTACGGCCAGAGGCGGTTGTTCTGGGTACTGATTTCTCAGGATCTATGCACCCAAATTGTGTGAAAATGTAATCACATGTCATTTCTAGTATAATATATTTGTCCAATGAATACCCGTTCATCATCAGCATTTCTTCTTGGTGTAGCAATTTTATTGGCCAGTAGCGTATTTGCAAGTGAAACAGGATACGAAATAACAAGTAGTGGTACAAGGTACCCTCCGCCACGCACCGTAAGGTGGCTTGCGGAATATCTGCGTAGATGTAGATATAGTATAAGTGGTGATAAAAAAGTTTCCGTTTGAGTGCCATGCAGTCCAGACGCCAATCAGGCAAAACTGCTGTGAGTATTGAGGCAGTCAACCCACTGACACACTAGGTTGAAGATGCCCATTAGGTTACACACTGTGTCGTGCTGCATAAAGAAGCGCGTAACTGCCTGCTGCACACGCTCGACCAACAGAAATGTAGACCCTTCAATGTCTTCCTTAAGAGACTGAAGGCACGAGAACTGCACGGGGAGAGATAAGGATTATGGGGTGGGTGCTCGAGTGTCTCCCACTTGGGCTGACATAACTTCTGTGTTATGACATGCGTGATATGGGGATATCGAACTTGGCAACAGTGGTTTAGACGTACATGCTGCCCCATGCACGTTCTGCATTCTCCAGTGGATGTCTACCTGTGTTTGTCTTTCAGCATGATGGTCCTGTTTGGATGCAATAACGTCGCCATAGTTCACGTTTCCTCATTTAGCGCATGCATGCCAGAAAGTCACGAACGCTACACTAAGCCTTTGCCAACACGTCAGTGCTCATTTAGCCACGCTACGTTGCATATACACTGCAGTTACGCCCTCAGGCAGGAACTTTCTGATTGTGCCTTATAAAACTAGGATTTCTAAGACCTCTTTCTGATAATTATTTTTCTTTTTTCCATTGGTTAGAATATGGAGACCTTCCCACAGCCAACAAACTAAGTAAGAAATACGTCCCACGTTTTCCAATGAAGTAATAACAAGTATAAAACAGTCTTTGTAAAGAAAATCGGACTTTGTTCTTATCTGTGGCGAACCTACAGATTCTTCATGCCACTGTGTGTCCTTGTCTTGATCAAAACTCAGGATGCATTATCTGAATAGGAAATACTTGTGCTAGAATGTGCGTTCCTAGGTACTGCGAATAGCAGAATGTGTTCACAAACGGTCCTGCATGGTTTGCATACTTTTGAAATTAACCATGAGAATGTAAATTATATAGTAACTGATTCTGCCCCATATACACTCCTGGAAATGGAAAAAAGAACACATTGACACCGGTGTGTCAGACCCACCATACTTGCTCCGGACACTGCGAGAGGGCTGTACAAGCAATGATCACACGCACGGCACAGCGGACACACCAGGAACCGCGGTGTTGGCCGTCGAATGGCGCTAGCTGCGCAACATTTGTGCACCGCCGCCGTCAGTGTCAGCCAGTTTGCCGTGGCATACGGAGCTCCATCGCAGTCTTTAACTCTGGTAGCATGCCGCGACAGCGTGGACGTGAACCGTATGTGCAGTTGACGGACTTTGAGCGAGGGCGTATAGTGGGCATGCGGGAGGCCGGGTGGACGTACCGCCGAATTGCTCAACACGTGGGGCGTGAGGTCTCCACAGTACATCGATGTTGTCGCCAGTGGTCGGCGGAAGGTGCACGTGCCCGTCGACCTGGGACCGGACCGCAGCGACGCACGGATGCACGCCAAGACCGTAGGATCCTACGCAGTGCCGTAGGGGACCGCACCGCCACTTCCCAGCAAATT